>NC_142929.1:139936686-139944186 GCF_046866305.1 Octopus bimaculoides
ACACACACACACACACACACACACACACACACACATATATATATATATATACATGCATACATATACAAATATATATACACATTCATATACATACATACATACGTTTGTGTGTGTGTGTGTGTGAAAGAACCTTCGAAAACTAGACATCGATATTTAAACATTATCTAAGCCTAATTAGATTACCTGCAAAGAAAACCAAACAAAATCAAACTAAGCGATCCCAACAAATTATAATTCCACAAACACTTTATATTTTCGAAACGTGAAAGACAACCCAGAATAACAACGCTAAAACATAAGAAATTCACAGTCTCCCATCATCAGCTGCCCAAACAAATATCATTGTGGTTTCGACACCTGAGAAGTACTATTCGATCCGGCGATGTCCACAGCGTTAAAAATATAAACGCTGCCTGCGAATCTAGCTGCTTATAGTGATAACTTATAACTAGAAAATAGTGCTTATAATAAAGAACTAATTTCAAAAGAACATTCAGACAATACAACAAACAAAGAGTACTTGATATTTTATTTCTCAATCAACATTACATCACGAACATGAAATCACACCCAAAACAAGGCTAATAAAAATTAGTGGAACAGTACATCTCGTAAACAACGTCCTTGAACAATATACACGGAAAAAGACAAGCTTAGATCAATATCTATGAAACCAGTTCAGTGCTATAAAGTATATTAGCCAAATAAATTGCTTATTAAAAGTAAAACAATAAAAAAGGGAAACAGTGTTAAATTAAAGATACTATATATAACACACACACGTGCGCGCGCGCGCACACACACAGTCGGCCAACGAGCTCGTTACTTAGGAAGCACTGAAATTATCCTTAATTGTAGAATGAATAAATATATATGTTGTCTAAATAAACATATACACTTAAAAACGATAAACAATGAGTAATACGAAAAAAAAATACTGTCGAAATAATACTATATACATACATATTTACATACATACATATATTATATACATAAAATCAAAATAAGCAACAAGGGTATTCAGAGGTAATGCAGTACGATCGTTTCATGCAACTCCATTTAATTAAATAATGCAATCATTACATCAATTTAAAATGCAGAGCAATCCTCAGTTGCACAAAGACATAGAATTTAATTAAATTAGAACATGTGGACAAATTAGTATAATTACACCTAAAATCTCCAAGAAGTTAAGGAGATAGACAAAGAACATGTCTTTACTTCAGCATATGAGTTACTAGATTATCAAGAAGACTCTGCCTGTCACTGATTTTATTTGTTTTTATGGGGTCAGTTTTAATTTATAGTCTAGTTTATCGAATCTTGTATATCTAAGGCTGAGAGAATAAAGTGCAGTATCTGTTAGGGGTAGGGCTTAGAGAGCAGACAGAAATCATTGTTGGTATAGTCATAAAAATCAAGATTTATTAGAAGCAATATCATGCGATTATCAAGTAGTGGTGGGACACACACACACACACATTTATATATACGACGGGCTTCTTCCAGTTTCCTTCTACCAAATTCATTCAGAAGGATTTGGTCAGCCTAGGGCTATAATAGAAGACACTTGCCCAAGGTTCCATGTAGTGAGACTGAACCTGGAAGCATGTGGTTGGGAAGCAAATTTCTTACCACACAGTCACACCCGCCCCGAGACAAGTATTTCCTTGTCCCAGTAGCACGATGAAACGCGGCTGGTGGTACGATACGAAACTCGAATCTATCAGTTAACACGTCTGTCCTTTAGTGATTAAGTCAGTTGAACAAGGAATATAGTAAAAATGTGAGCTATTTAATTAGCCTTCGAGCTAATTAAATAAGCCATACTATATTTTAGAAGATATTTAATTAAATATTTTTTTCTATCAATTCATATTAATGCATTTTCTGGTGAGATGTCATAATTTGCCAGAAAATTTGTCATTTTTATAGAAGAAGAGAAGAGAGAAATATTAATTATTTGCTGCTGATGGTGTAATCTCTTATTCACTTTCATTAATCTTTCCGTTCGTTTAATAGCTAAGTTCTGGTGGTACATTGGTAGAGTCGTTAGAGCAGTGGATAAAACGTTTATTAAAGCTGTCTCTCTACTCCGAGTTCAAATACTATTATACTCTTTTATTTGTTTCAGTCATTTTGACTGCGGCCATGCTGGAGCACCGCCTTTAGTCGTGCAAATCGACCCCAGGACTTATTCTTTGTAACCCTAGTACTTATTCTACCGGTTTCTTTTGCCGAACCGCTAAGTTATGGGGACGTAGACACACCAGCATCGGTTGTCAAGCGATGTTGGGTGACAAACACAGACACACACACACACACATACATATATACGACATGCTTCTTTCAGTTTCCGTCTAGCAAATCCACTCACAAGGCTTTGGTCGGCCCGAGGCTATAGTAGAAGACACTTGCCGAAGGTACCACGCAGTGGGACTGAACCCGGAACCATGTGGTTGATAAGCAAGCTACTTACCACTGTGCCCTTTTAAAGCCTAGCCAGGCTCATGGGCCCGATTTCAATGGCGTATGTGTTCCCCAGCTGAACGGGACGCCAGTCCATCACAGCGTTACTCATTTTTGTCAGCTGAGTGGATTGGAGCAACGTGAAATGAAATGTTTTGCTCAAGAACACAACGCGTCGTCCGGTCCAGGAATCGAATCCACAAACTTACGATCATGATGCTGACACCCGAACCACTAGGCCACGCGCCTCCACTACTATTATCTTTACTTTTTTTTTTATACTTTCAGGGACGATATATAAAGTTGCAGTCGAAGGTTATGAATTGACGGAATTGTTAGGCGCACTGCTTAGTGGCTAGGGTTTTCTGCTCGCGATCGTAAGGTCATGAGTTCGATTCCCAGCGATGTGTTGTGTTCTTCAGTAAAACAGTTTATTTTGTGTTGCTCCAGTTCATTTAGCTGGCGAAAACGAGTACCCGTATTTCAAATGAGTACCCGTATTTCAAAGTGTCAGCCTTGGCACATTCTGTGTCAGGCTGAATCGCCCTGAGAACTGCATTCATTAAGGCTATGCGTGGCTGTGGAGTGCTCAGCCACTTAAACGTTATTTTTACGAGCTGGCCATTCCATTGATAGGATAAACTACAGCACTCGTCATCGCAACTGACGGAGTACCAATTATTAGAGCGTCGGACACGATACCTTACCGTACATATTTTAGCTCTCAAAGGTTGGTGTAATGAGTTCAAAGCCCACTTAGGTAAGTTTTGTTGTCTTTCTTTTACCATTTCAGAGATGATAAAGAAATTATCAGACCAGCGAGGGGAATTGGCCGAATTGTTAGAGTGCGGGACATGATATCTTACTGTATGTATTTCAGTTCCCTGAGTTCGATATCTCTGAGTTCAAATCCTGCGGATGCCAATTTCGTTTTTATTTATTCACGATCAATAAAGTACCAAACTAGGAAGGTAGATTAAGGAAAATGTTATTCTATAGGCCACGACGATTCGTGTCTGATCTGGCTCCTTGTTTCGTGTGTTCAAATCCTCCATACACTAACCAAACGGTGGTTGGGGGATGATATGTCCCAATGGCGATATTGTCCGAACCCTCGTTGCCACTGACATATCCCCATGGTGACAAAATTGTTGAGGTGTGGATATATATATATATATGTATATATATATGTATATATGTATATATATATATGTATATATATGTATATATATTCACACATACATACATATATATGTACGTATGTGTCGATATATGTATATATGTATGTATGCATGCATGTATATATATATATATATATATATATATGGGAGAATGTACGAAAAAACAACAACAGACGAGGACAGGTGGTGTAAATAACAAAAGGATGTATTAGTATGACGCTCGGGAATACGGAAAGTCTTTGACGTTTCGAGCTACGCTCTTCAACAGAAAGAATACGGAGACAAGGAGAAAAACACGGAGAAAAAAAATTGAATAGTGTTCAGTCAACGGTCAATCATAATAATGGCTGACCGGAAGTTAGAAATTCTTTTTTCAGGAGAGCTAAGAAAAGGGGGAGATAACAAACGGTGATCGAAGAACGAGGGGCTGTGTGTGTGGGAGATAGAATGCTGGTGATCTTGACGTATGTAGTGTGAAAATGGGGAGGGTAGAAAGGAGTTGGTCAGTTGTAGTGTGTGCGTGGTGTGATGCGAGGGTATTGGTGTGATGTGATGTGAGGGTGTTGGGAGGTGGGGAAGGCATGGGTGGAGTGTGGGTTAGGCTGAGGGTGGGGTAGAGGTAGGGGTATGTGGGTAGGGGTGGGGTATGTGGGTAGTGGTGGGGTATGTGGGTAGGGGTGGGGTATATGGGTAGGGGTGGGTGGTGGGTGTAAGGAATTGGATGGGGTGGAGTGGGAAGGTAGAGTAGGAGTGTGTTGGTGTGTGGTGGGATAAGCTTACGAGGGGGTGTTGACGATGAAGGAGGAAGGGGAAGGTGGATGTAAGAGAGGGGGAGGGTGGGTATGGGAGGGGAGAGAAAGAGAGGAAGAGAGGAGAGAGTGTGGGTATAAGAGAGGGAAGGTGGATGTGAGAGAGGGGGAAGGTGGGTATGGGGGGGAGAAGAAAAAGAGAAAGAGAGTGAGAGAGAAGAGAGTGAGAGAGAGGGAAAGAGAGAAGAGAGTGAGAGAGAGGGAAAGAGAGAAGAGAGTGAGAGAGAGGGAAAGAGAGAAGAGAGTGAGAGAGAGGGAAAGAGAGAAGAGAGTGAGAGAGTAAGGGTGAGAGAGTAAGAGTGTAGAGAGTAAGAGTGAGAGAGAGGGAAAGAGAGTGAGAGAGTAAGGGTGAGAGAATAAGAGAGTAAGAGTGTAGAGAGTAAGAGTGAGAGAGGGGGGAGTACGAGAGAAGAGAGTGAGAGAGAGTAAGAGAGAGGAGAGAAAGAGTAGGGGTGGTAGGAGGGAGGGTGGGGGAGAGAGGGGCAGGAGGAGGGGGTTAGATGAAGAGGGGAGGGGAGTTGAGCCCATGTGGCGCAAAGGAACGAAGAGAGAAGATTAATCCCTGTTCACGGCGCAAACGGGAGTCCGGATGGCCCCTGTGCATGGACAATCCAAACACGGACAGGTGTTGCTGCAAGGAGTGGCCGGCAGAACGGAAGTGGCGTGACACCGGGGTGTCATTGCCAACGTTGATGTCTCGGAGGTGTTCCGCGAATCGGTCGGCCAGGCGGTGCCCCGTTTGTCCGATGTACAGAGAATGGCAGAGAGCAGGAGATGCAATAGATGAGGTTGGTAGAAGTGCAGGTGAAGGAGTCGGTGATGCAAAAGGGTCGGTGATGGGTGCTGGTGAGGAGGGTGGTGTTGGAGAGGTAAGGGCAAGTGCGGCAGCGTGGGCGGGAGCAAGGGAACGAGCCAGGTTGGGAGGTTGGGTTGGGGAAGAAGCTGTGGACCAAGAGGTCTCGTAGGTTGTGGGCTCATTTGAAGGAGGGGAGGGGTCGATTAGGGAAGATGTGGGAGGTGGAAGGGTCGGACTGGAGGCGCCGAAAAGCTCGGAGAATGGAGCGTTGGAGGGGTAGGGTGAGGGGAAAAGGGAGGCGGGAAACGGCAGGGCGGGTTCGGGGGAAGAGAGCAGATGCACGGCCCACAGAACGTGCTCTGGCAAAGGCGGTGTGGATGGTGGTGGGTGGATATCCACGCAAGCTAAAGTGGCGAGCCATGAGTTGAGACTGAGTCTCAAAGTCATGGCTGTCGCTACAAAGTCTGTGTAGACAGAGGAATTGGGAATGGGGGATGGAAAGTTTTGTGTGTCTAGGGTGGGAGGAGGAGAAGTTGAGATAGGAGTGTGAGTCTGTGTGTTTGTAGTGGATGGAGGTGCTAAGGGCGGAGTGGAGGATGCTGACCGAAATGTCCCGTATATATGTATGTATGTATGTATGTATGTATGTATGTATGTATGCATGTATGTATATCTATCTATATATATGTTTGAAGTTGTTAATAACAGATTGAGTCGACTTTACACAACTTTAACTTTCGTAAGCTCTTTACACGAACCTAGCTCTTCAGGCTTATGCCACAGAGTGAAGAGATGGAGGAAGCTCAAGATGGCTACTGGAGAATGGGCTGCTATTGGTCAACGCGGGTCACTTAGTGCTGCTGATATTGGTATTGAAAACTCAATGACATTAAAAGCATCAAGAAGAAGTTCCTAGCAAATGTGTTAAATGCTTCTTTCTTTCTTTCGCTTATCCATTCATTCGCATTGGCGCAGGCATCGTGTAGGCGCATATGTAGCTGTGTGGTAAGAAGCTTGCTTCCCAATCACATGGTTTCCGGTTCAGTCCCACTGCGTGGTATCTTGAGCAAGTGTCTTCTACTATAGCCTCAGGCTGACCAAAGCCTTGTGAGTGGATTTGGTAGAGGGAAACTGGAAGAAGCCCGTCCTATCATATCTATCTATCTATCTATCTATAGTGATTTTTAACGTCTTGGTGTCTTAAAAGCATATACATAAATACATACATACGTACATACATGCACACATACAAATATTCATATATATATATATATATATATATATATATATATATATATATATATATATATATATATATATATATCATGCGTGTGTGTGTGTCTTTTTGTCTTTGCTAGTTCCTCACCACCGCTTAACAACCGGTGTTGCTATGTTTATGTCTCTGTAATCTAGCGGTTCGGCAAAAAATACCGATAGAATAAGTACCAGGTTCAGCAAAAGAAAAAAGAGGACTGGGATCGATTTATTCGACTAAAATTTCTTCAAGACTGTGCCCCAGCATGGCCGCTGTATAATGACTGAGACAAGTAAAAGATAAAGGATAAAGGATATCGATATATATATATATATATATATATATATATATATATATATATATATATATATATATATATATATATATATATATATATATATATATATGTATATATATACATATATATATATGCATATATATATATATATATATATATATATATACATATATATATATATATATATATATATATATATATATATATATATAGTGTGTGTAAACCGGAACTCCGTCGGTTACGACGACAATTGTTCCAGTTGATCTGATCAACGGATCAGCCTGCTCGTGAAATTAACGTGCAAGTAGCTGAGCACTCCACAGACACGTCTACCCTTAATGTTGTTCTTGGGGAGATTCAGCGTGACACAGTGTGACAAGGCTGGCCTTTTCAAACGCAGATACGACACATTTTTGTTAGCTGAGTGGACTGGTGCAACGTGAAATAAAGCGTCTTGCTCAAGGACACAATGCGCCGCTGGGAATCGAACTCGCAACCCTACAATCGTGAGTGGAATACTCTAACCTCTAGGCCACGCGCCTTCACCATGTACTTACATATCTATCTATCTATCTATCTATCTATCTATCTATCTATCGATCTATCTATCTATCTATCTATCTATCTATCTATCTATCTGTCTGTCTGTCTGTCTGTCTGTCTATCTATAAATATCTTAATAATACAGGGAT
>NC_142929.1:139951686-139986686 GCF_046866305.1 Octopus bimaculoides
ATTGCTGCACAAGACCAGAGCCTCCCCACCAGAAATTACCAAAAACACATAATGAAAAGAAATATAACAAGTAACTGTAGAATATGTGGAGATGGACAAGAAACAATAAATCATATTATCTCTGGCTGCCCAGTCCTGGCTAAGAAGGAATATATTCACAGACACGACAGAGCTGGGACCTATATACACTGGAAGCTATGCCAACACTATGGAATAACAACAGAAAAAAGATGGTATAAACACACGCCAGAAAAGGTCACAGAAAACGAGAAAGCAACCATACTCTGGGATATGCCAATACACACAGATAGAGAAATTAAGGCAAATAGACCAGATATAGTTGTCAAAGATCATGAAGAAAAAAAATGCTTTCTAATTGATGTATCAATACCAGCAGATGACAACGTTTCTCTAAAAGAAATGGAAAAACTTTCAAAATACAAAGACCTGGAAATAGAGATAACTCGAATGTGGAGTCTAAAAACAGAAACAATTCCTATCATAGTAGGTGCCTTAGGTATAATAAAAAAATATTCAGACAAATACATAACAAAAACACCAGGACTTACAAATATATATAACATACAGAAAATTGCACTACTGGGTACTGCACACATTCTACGCAAAACACTTTCAATACAGTAAACATAAGAGCACCACAGCAAACCACAGCACATACCCAAGGCGCACAGAGCTGCGCTCGGTAGTGAAGTGAAAGCACGTTATAAAAATAAAACTACTGAACAATAATAATAATAATAATAATAATAATGGTTATAAAATATTTGATAAAAATATAAATCATCTCATTTACATGGATGATTTAAAGCTTTTTGCAAAGAATGACCAACAACTCAAAGGCCTACTAGTGATTGTTAAACAATTCAGTGATGACATCAGGATGCAATTTGGCCTTGATAAATGTGCAAAAGCTACCTTTATCAAAGGAAAAATGACAAAAACATCTAACGTGAACCTTGACAAATACCTAGGGGTAATTGAAGGGGACAATATTAAGCATTCAGAAGAGAATGTTATCGCAGGGTGAGAGCAATACTGAAGACAGAGCTAAACGTAAGAAACAGGATCGAAGCGATCAATGCTCTGGCCATACCAGTCGTGACTTGCAGTTTCAATATCGTTAAATGGTCAATTACTGAAATATGTAATGTTGACAGAAAAATACGAAAACTGTTGACAATGCATAGAATGCTCCACCCTAAGGCAAATATAGAACGTCTTTATCTGCCGAGAAAAGAGGGAGGCCGTAGACTTCTACAGCTGGCATTAACAATGAAGGTAGCCACAATTGGCCTAGACACCTATCTGAAAAACTCTTTTAAGACTGGATGCTAAAACTTGTCTCAAAACATGAAAGCAAGAAAGCATCTTATTCAGTAACAAAACAGGCAAAGGAATATCTAAGTGAATTCCAATTACAACAAATACAAGAATTAGACGAACTAGAAACACCCGCAGAAAAAGCTAAGCGATCGAAAACCCGTGCTAAAATTGCTGCCTTAGATATTATGACTGATAAATGGCATGGAAAACCTCTCAATGGAAAATACCCAAAGAGAGCGAATAATGCAGATATTGACAAAGCCCTTACCCATCAATGGCTAATGGCCTCTGGCTTGAAATCAGAAACAGAGGGGTTTATCATAGCAGCCCAAGATCAATGCCTACCTACAATGAACTACCAGGCCAACATATTAAAGAACGGCAGCTCCCCATTATGTCGTATATGCCAACAACAAAATGAGACCATCGATCATGTTGTCTCCATGTGCAGTCTGCTTGCGCCTACAGAGTATCTCAACAGGCATGATAGAGCTGCACAATATATTCAATGGGTAATTTGCAAAAACCTGGACTTGCCCCATAATAAAAACTGGTGGGAACACAAACCACCCCAGTACTTGAAAATGATCACATCGCACTCCTCTGGAACTTCACCATACAAACTGACAGAAAGATAGATGCAAATAGGCCAGACATCATACTGAAAGACTTCAGACAAAAATCATGCCTCCTCATTGATATGACTGTCCCAATCGATATAAACGTATCTGTCAAGACCTACAAAAAACTGAGCAAATATAAAGATCTTGAAATAGAAATTAGCAAAATGTGGAATCTGAAGACGAAAACAATACCTATTGTCATAGGTGCCCTGGGAATGACAGCGAAACAGGCTGATTACTACCTAACTCAGATACCAGGAAACCCCAAAATGGCTGAAGTTCAAAAGATAGTGCTCATGGGAACTGCCCATATCCTACGTAAAATACTGTCTATGTGATCTCAAATTTTTAAACATTATCTAGAACAACACTGTACAAATTCAAATATATGGTACCCTAGGCATAACACCTACATGAACTTCTAACTTGTTGTCTCTTGAGGTCTCTGGGTGAGACTTAGATCCAACTTGTACAAATGCAAAGCAAAAGTCAAACATAAAATAATAATAATAATGATAATAATAATAATAATAATAATAATAATAATAATAATAATAATAATAATAATAATAATAATGATGATAAATGCCCGGATGCAGTACCAGGCAGTGGCTCTCATGGCTTCTGATCTTAATTGATTGGAAGTGTTATCATGTACATTGTTTTGTCTTGGTATAAAAGATGGGCTACAGCAAATATTCTGCTCAATACCACAGATTTGCTTGTCGGTTGTTTGACCTTAACCAGTTGAGCATGTCCCTTGGTGGCTGACGATATGTGCATCTCTGATCATGAGCAGAAGTAGTGGGGCAGCATCATAGCCATGTGTTGAGAGGAATTCTTTGGAGTTTGAATAATTCACCTTTGGAAACATGGGTGTTTTGCTCAACATCCTTAAACAAACCTTATTCAAGGACCTTTTGAGCGGGATGGGCTACTCGACCCGAAGAAAATTCTAACTGAGCCCCACCTTCGAGGAGAAGAGAGAAGAGGAAAATAAAGAGAAAGAAAAGAAGAAGCAAAGAGAAACTAGAAGAAGAAGAAAGAGAAGAAAAGAAAGAGAAAAAAGGAATATATTGGAAGGAAAAGGTGGAAAAGAAGAAAACAAATAAATAAATAATAATAAGAGAACATCAGAAGAAGGAGAAAGAGAAGATGAAAAAGAAAGAAGCCATAAGCAAGGAGAAGATGAATCTGAAGACGAGGAAAAAGAAGACAAGGAAGGAGAAGAGGAAGAAGTAGACAAGGAAGAAGGAGAAGAGGAAGAAGAAGACAAGGAAGAATGAGAAGAGGAAGAAGAAGACAAGGAAGAATGAGAAGAAGAAGAAGATAAGGAAGAAGGAGAAGAGGAAGAAGAAGATAAGGAAGAAGGAGAAGAGGAAGAAGAAGATAAGGAAGAAGGAGAAGAGGAAGAAGACAAGGAAGAAGGAGAAGGAGAAGAAGAAGGCAAAGAAGAAGGAGAAGAGGAAGAAGAAGACAAGGAAGAAGGAGAAGAGGAAGAAGAAGACAAGAAAGAAGGAGAAGAGGAAGAAGAAAACAAGAAAGAAGGAGAAGAGGAAGAAGAAGATAAGGAAGAAGGAGAAGAGGAAGAAGAAGATAAGGAAGAAGGAGAAGAGGAAGAAGAAGATAAGGAAGAAGGAGAAGGGGAAGAAGAAGATAAGGAAGAAGGAGAAGGGGAAGAAGAAGATAAGGAAGAAGGAGAAGGGGAAGAAGAAGATAAGGAAGAAGGAGAAGGGGAAGAAGAAGATAAGGAAGAAGGAGAAGTGGAAGAAGGATGAGAAGGAGAAGAAGAAGAAGATAAGGAAGAAGATAAGGAAGAAGAAGAAGGAGAAGGAGAAGAAGAAGATAAGGAAGAAGATAAGGAAGAAGATAAGGAAGAAGAAGGAGAAGGAGAAGAAGAAGATAAGGAAGAAGATAAGGAAGAAGATAAGGAAGAAGAAGGAGAAGGAGAAGAAGATAAGGAAGAAGATAAGGACGAAGAAGAAGAAGAAGGAGAAGGAGAAGAAGAAGAAGGAGAAGGAGGAGGAGAAGAAGAAGAAGAAGAAGAAGAAGAAGAAGAAGAAGAAGAAGAAGAAGGCGAATAAAAAGAAAAAATGAAGCAGCAATTGGCAAGAGGAAAAAAAATCAGAAAATGAGGAAGAAGAGGAAGGAAAAAGAGGAAGAAGGCGAAGAAGATGGAAAAGAAAGAAGGAAGAAGCGGTAAGCAAAGAGAAGAAATGTTTTAGTTGTATGGAACGAGGGTTGATTCAATGTCAAATGTTGTTTGTCCAAAAGATTTTGATTGTTATTTGATTAAATTGTCGATCGGAGTGTTTGTGGGGTAGGAGGTGGGTGAGAGGATCAGGGATGAGGAGGTGAGAGAGAGGGAGGGGGTTATGAGAGATATGAGAAAGAAAGAAGTACAAGAAAGAAAAGGAAGAACAAGTGAATATGTTTCTGTTGCTGTTGTTGTATGGTTGTTGCTGTTGTTGTATGGCTGTGTTTGTTTGTTTATGTTGAATGTGGAAGTGAAGTGTAGTGTTTTTGGAATTGATTAAAGGAATATAAACAACAACAACAAAAAAAGAAAAGAATCAAGCGGAAATGTAAAGAAAGATAAGGACATAGAGAGAGGGAGGGAGGGGGGAGGAAGAGGGGAAAATTAAAGAGAGAAAGACATAGAGAGAGAGAGAGAGAGAGAGAGGGAGGGAGAGAGAAGGACATAAAGAGATAGAGGAGAAAGAGAGAAAGAGAGAAAGAGAGAAAGACGGTGAGAGAGAGAGAGACTGACAGAAAGAATGACTAAGAGAGGACATAGAAAGAGAAAGAGGAGAGAGAGAGAGAGATAAGGTGGGGAAGGGTGAGTTAGAGAAAGAACATAACGGAAGTGATGGTGATGACGAATTTCTTGTCAGTTCCATCAAAGAACATTTTCATTGGTTCAATCAATAAACTCACTTACTCTCCGCACCGTGTTGTTTTAGTGAGTGAACGAATAAATTCAACACACACACACACACACACACACACACACACACACACACTCTTGTGCTACTTACGTAAATCTTGGGTAAACTCAATGTGACAAGGAGAATGGTCAGCCTCCCTCCCTCCCTCCCTCCCTCTGTCCTTTCCTCCCTCTTTCCCTATCTTTCTCTCTTTTCTGAAACGGCCCGACAGAAGGCTCGCACTCTCATTTTTTTCCCGCTCATTGAAAGTCGAGACGGAATGTGTTAACATTCCTGTATAGTTTAAATATAATGTTTAAGGCTTTATTATATTTTAAATTCATTCCAGTACGTCTTGTTCACGATATGTTGTTCATTGCTCGTATATATATATATATATATATATATATATATATATATATATATATTCTTTTGCTTGAACGTACGCCCGTTCGAGCTAAAAGCTGCGGAGCTTCGTCCGTTGCTTTTGCCTGAACGTACGCCCGTTCGAGTGAAGAGCCACGGAGCTTCGTCCGTTGCTCTTGCCTGAATGTACGCCCGTTCGAGCGAAGAGCCACGGCGCTTCGTCCGTGGCCCTTGCCTGAACGTACGCCCGTTCGAGCGAAGAGCCACGGCGCTTCGTCCGTTGCTCTTGCCTGAACGTACGCCCGTTCGAGCTAAAAGCTTCGGAGCTTCGTCCGTTGCTTTTGCCTGAACGTTCCCCGTTCGAGCTAAAAACTGCGGAGCTTCGTCCATTGCTTTTGCCTGAACGTACGCCCGTTCGAGCTAAAAGCTGCGGAGCTTCATCCGTTTCTTTTGCCTGAACGTACGCTCGTTCGAGCTAAAAGCTGCAGAGCTCCGTCCGTTGCTTTTGCCTGAACGTACGCCCGTTCGAGCTAAAAGCTGCGGGGCTTCGTCCGTTGCTTTTGCCTGAAGGTACGCCCGTTCGAGCGAAGGAGCCACGGAGCTTCGTCCGTTGCTCTTGCCTGAACGTACGCCCGTTCGAGCGAAGAGCCACGGAGTTTCGTCCGTTGCTCTTGCCTGAACGTACGCCCGTTCGAGCGAAGAGCCACAGAGTTTCGTCCGTTGCTCTTGCCTGAACGTACGCCCGTTCGAGCGAAGAGCCACGGAGCTTCGTCCGTTGCTCTTGCCTGAACGTACGCCCGTTCGAGCTAAAAGCTGCGGAGCTTCGTCCGTTGCTTTTGCCTGAACGTACGCCCGTTCGAGCTAAAAGCTGCGGAGCTTCGTCCGTTGCTTTTGCCTGAACGTACGCCCGTTCGAGCTAAAAGCTGCGGGGCTTCGTCCGTTGCTCTTGCCTGAACGAATGCCCGTTCGAGCGAAGAGCAACGGCGCTTCGTCCGTGGCTCTTGCCTGAACGTACGCCCGTTCGAGCGAAGAGCCACGGCGCTTCGTCCGTGGCTCTTGCCTGAACGTACGCCCGTTCGAGCGAAGAGCCACGGCGCTTCGTCCGTTGCTCTTGCCTGAACGTACGCCCGTTCGAGCGAAGAGCCACGGAGCTTCGCCCGTTGCTCTTGCCTGAACGTACGCCGTTCGAGCTAAAAGCCACGGAGCTTCGTCCGTTGCTCTTGCCTGAACGTACGCCCGCTCGAACTAAAAGCTACGGAGCTTCGTCCGTTGCTTTTGCCTGAACGTACGCTATGCTGGCACACTACCAGTGTAATTACCTTTTCAATAGTCAATCTTATGAGACTGGATTTTGGTGGAGAAGGGAGTTCGACATTGCTGCCCACGTATAGGTTGACATGGATATCTTTTATGTATAAATGAACACATTTGTATCAATCAAAAGACTACATTAGTGAACATACTTCTTTGTCAAAAACGATGAAAACCAGGATGCCATCATCAAATACGGTTTTAAATTTAAAACCCCGCTGATAAACCAGTTCTTAATACTGCTTAAAGAATGTGACTTCATGCTAAATAGAAATATTTAATATAAAACATAATAGTCCTCAAAGAATCCATAAAGAGAAATTAGATGGTATAAAGAATCTGGATGTATATTTATCCACTCAAACAAAAACAAGAACCATTCTTAATACAACAAATTTCTCTGGTGGTTACCAAAAACTATAATGGAACGAAAGTTTGAAATAGACAACAGAAAGGAAATACTAGCATTCAAAACATCATACTTCACATTTAAGGATCATGAATCAGAGTTCGGTAATAAAGCCAATATACGATTATCGATTGTAAATTTTCGAAATTACATTTCCAAGACTATACACCCATCTCTAAAGACTTCGTTGCTGCAGTCCTTAATTATATCAAGTTTACTAATGAAGAAATAAAGATAATCTTACGCACCTAGGAAACTTTGGTAAACTTCTGTAATGCCATCTGGAATTAAAAGTATTCGTTGTAAATATGGGCTCAGCAGACTCGGTATACATAAGTCGGATAATGTATACTATCGAACATATATTTAAAATTTTCTACGATCAAAAGAGGATTGTAACGTGAAGAGGTCTTCTATAATTCAGAAACATAAGCTCACAGATGACAGAGGATTAAGAAAAAAACTTAGTTTAAAAATACGATCCCTATATTACTATTGAAACAAAAATTCTACCGTTAATATCTTAGACGTGACATTTAATGTTAATAATTGGCTGAACGGTTCGTTTCGTATGTCAAGCAAAACTCTAAGGTACATCCATTAAACTCCTATGAGATCCTGTCACCCAGAAGAAATTAACCACATAAGAGGGCTGTGGAAAGAGTACACAGTCACGGCGGTGCCCCAGCATGACTGAAGCCGCAACGCTGAAGCACATAAAATGATGCGTGTGTGTGCGTATGGTGTGTGTTTGTGTGTGAGTGTGCATGTACGCAAATGCATCCATGTACGTATGCGTATACACACGTGTGTGTGCGTGTGTGCATGTGTGTATGTGTGTGTGTGCGTGTGTATGTATAGTTTGGTATTCGTATATGTGATGTGCACGTATTGTGTACATTGTGCTGAAGTGACATTAATTCAAAGAACGAAGAAAAGAGAGAGAGAGAGACCTACTCACAAAATCTCACACGCAGCAGTTCCAACGCCCTAAACATGGCCAACAACGCTTACAGGTGACAACTCAAGCATCAACCCACAATTCCTTGCTGTCTCCTTCGCTTGCTCTATGCATCAGTCATTCTTCTAAATTCAATTAAATATACATGCAGACCTGTTTTTTTTTTAAAATTGTGATGAATTGAGATTAGTTGTTCAATTACCTAATAGCTTTTACAGGAAATTCTTTAACAGATTCCATTGCTTTCGAACCAACCAACGAAAACATCAAAAATTCACCTCCCACCCCGCCCTAAATTTTCCTCCCTTCCACCTGCCCTAAATTTTTCTCTCCCCAACAAATTTGCTCCTTTGTCTATTTTTTTAATTCTCTTACCGTAACAATTTTATTTTATTTTATTTTTAACACACAAACGCACACTTTATCTCTCTCTCTCTTTTTCTCTGTCTCACACCTACAAACACACACACAGCCTCTCTCTGCCTATCTCCTTCTCTCACACACACGCTCTCTCTCTGTCTTCCTCTCCTCTGTCTCTAATAAATCATCCGTACAAACACTCGTAAACAGACACAAGTCTGTATTCACGCACACGCACATTTATACACTTTCATGTAAACACCCGCCCACACAAATGCATACAAACACACATATAGACTCATACATTCTCTCACATTTAGACCCCTCTACACCGCACAGACATACATACGCATATTCACATACACGCGAACACATCAGATACTCACATACTCATGTACACACGTTTATACAAACACACGCTCTCTTACACAAATGCGCACATACATACGCAAGCTTATACATACATATACACAGACATGCAGGCATCACCACACGTACACACATACTCATGCTCTCTTACAAACTCTCACACACACATACATATACGTGTCGACATAAACACATGCATAAACACAAGCAGCCACATAAAACCACGTGCCCATATATGTACAAACACATACTCACAGAAACACACACACACACACACACACGGAAGTTCTCTGAAACACGCACTCACACATACATACACCCATACATACAAACACACATAAGCATATGCAAGCACATGAAAACATACACTTAAGCTTTCTTACACACATATACACAGGCACATACACTAACATAATCACACCCATATAATCACAGACCCTTACGCAAACAAGCTTTTATACACACACACACACACACACACACACACACACAGTTGTGTGCACATACACAAACATGCATGTAAACACAATGTACAGATTGGCCGACAACACTTCCATAATCTTCCCTTAATCATGCGTGTTGATTACAGATTTACTTCGACAAGAGGTAATCCATGCAAGAAAATCCTACCCTAACAAGGGTACTCGCAATAGCATTTGCTAATTTCAATCGTGGCACTCCGTCGGTTACGACGACGAGGGATCCAGTTGATCCAATCAACGGAACAGCCTGCTCGTGAAATTAACGTCCAAGTGACTGAGCACTCCACAGACACGTGTTCCCTTTATGTAGTTCTCAGGGAGATTCAGCGTGACACAGAGTGTGACAAGGCTGGCCTTTTGAAATACAGGTACAACAGAAAGAGTGAGAGAAAGTAGTGGTGAAAGGGTGCAGCAGGGTTCGCCACCATCCCCTGCCAGAGCATCGTGGAACTTTAGGTGTTTTTGTTCAATAAACACTCACAACGCCCGGTCTGGGAATCGAAACTGCGATCCTACGACCGCAAGTCCGCTGCCCTAACCACTAGGCCATTGCGCCTCCACGCTAATTTCAATAACTTCGAGATTTTAAGTTATTTTCTTTTTAAAGCTTCTTCGAAAATTAAAGAAATGAAAAAAAAAAAGAAGGAAAAGCAAAAAATAACAAACAAAAATGCTGGATTTTTTTCCTTTCTGTTTTTCTGTAGAGTGCTTACAGAACAAAATGGAGTAAAGGATGTCTGACATTGTTGAAAGCTCAGGAACTTAATTTTTATGGAATTGTTGGAACCCGAAGAATACGTCAAGGTTGTGCTTAATGGAAATGCGTTGCAGATTCTTTAAGCAATTTCAACTAATTTAAACTAATCAACGCCACCAGCACCACAACCACCGTCACCAGCAACAGCAGCAGCAGCAGCACTGGCAGTATTAGCACCAGCCGCACCAACAGCATCACTAGCCACAGCAGCAGCAGCACCACCACCACCACCGCCGCCACCACCAACAACAACAATAATGGCTTCCGATTTAGATGAAAATCCAACAAATCTCAGGGAAGGTTATTATCGCTTCCGATAATTGGCTTGTACGAACCAGGGGGAATGAAAGGCAAAGTTGACCTCGGAGTAATTTGAACGCTGAACCTAAAGAGCCGGAAGAAATACCACAAAGGATTTTATCAATAATAATAGTGAAAGGATGTGTTAAGAATTTTAGAGGTACACACACGCACAAACATACATCAACACATATACACATACATATACACAGATATGTATGTGCACACATAAACGTACATATAGATTTGCACGGAAAGTAAAAAACTACAATACAGGACACGATAATTAAAACAAATTACAATTAAAGGAAATATAACGTGAAAGATTACTTTCTCAAACTGCATTCAAGTGCAGTCAAATGTACCAGTGAGTATTTTTAGAGATATTTGGTATTGAAAAGCGCCGAAATATTGAAGGAATTCTCCTTTAAGTTCTGTGTTGTATCTTCTTTTATATTTTCTTAATAATCTGTCTTTCGCAAGTTCTTTATATTCTGAACTGGTTTTGTGATGTATAACTTCTTCGGAGAAGCTGAAAGATATTGGAGTTGAGACTCGCACTGTCGACCTACTGGAAAGTGTCATTCTATATTCTGCACAAGTCTCCTTAAATTACTTAAATCTCGAGAAAGATTCTCAATATTTAAGGAGATTTGCTGTTACTAAACTTCAGTATAACAGCCTAGTAACTATATATCTATATTCTTTTATTCTTTTGCCTGTTTCAGCCATTTGACTGCGGTCATGTTGTAGCACCGCATTTAGTCGAACAAATCGATCCCACGACTTATTCTTTGTAAGCCTAGTACTTATCCTATCAGTCTCTTTTTTGCCGAACCACTAAGTTACGGGGACGTAAATACACCAACATCGGCTGTCAAGCGATGATGGGGGACAAACAGACAGACAAACACACACACGATGGGTTTCTTTCAGTTTCCGTCTACTAAATCCGCTCACAAATCCTTGGTCGGCTTGAGACTACAGTAGAAGACACTTGCCCAAGGTGCCACGCAGTGGGACTGAACCCGGGACTATGTGGTTGGAAGCAAGCTTCTTACCACACAGCCATGCCTGCGCCTATATGTCCGAGGATTCTACCTCTACGACCCTCAAAGAAATAAGTTGGGGAGGAAAATAGATGGATGGGTGGATGGGTAGATGGCCGACATATTAATGTCAGTGTTGTTATTGTTGTTGGTGCTATTGTTATAGTTGTTTTTTAACTGCAATTTGACTTATGGTCATGTTTTCGGATCGTGATATCCCCAAACCACAGTTATGATATCAGAGATATTTGGCTGCTACTTCTAGCATGTCTAGTGTCCACTTAGAAGCCCTTTTGTCAGTAATTCTTATTTACAGTTCGGTTTTCCCATTTTGGATAAAAAAAACAAAACAAAAGCAAAGAAACATAAAACAAAACAAAACAAAACAAAACAAAAAACTCAAATTTTTTAATCAGTGAGAAAAAATAAATAATTTTGTGACATCATCCGGATGACATATAATAAGTTAAGTGGTGGTTGTTGTTGTGGTTGTTGCAGTGGTGTTGCTGTGGTTGGGGTCGTGGTGGTGGTGGTTGTGGTGGTGGTGGTGGTGGTAGGGCACCACATTTAATGGATTGTAACATTAAAAGTTTAACCTGCTTTAGAGTTTGAATGGTTACAAGCATTAAATATGCTTTCAACCACTTAACTAGAGTTTTTAACAATAGTTAAAGTGGTGAAAGGTGGATAATTAACGGAAGCTGTTTGTTAAGAATGTGGTGCAAGTGAATTCAAGCGTCCATGCTTGGTAAGGAAACGCTGCTACTACTACTACTACTACTACTACTACTACTACTACTACTACAACTACTACTAATAATAATGATAATAATGGTTTCAAATTTTGGCACACAGTCAGCAATTTCGGGGGAGGTGTTCAACTGGTACTTATTTTATCGACCCTCGTAAGGATGAAAGGCACAGTCGACATCGGCGGAATAATAATAATGATGATGATGATGATAATAATAATAATAATAATAATAATAATAATAATAATAACAATAATAATAATGATAATAATGATAATAATAATAATAATAATAATAATAATAATAATAATAATAATAATAGTCATAATAATAATAATAATAATAATAATAATAATAATAATGATGATGGCTGTGGATGACTAAAAGCGATTTAAAACCGGAAATGGAGGCACTAATCTGTGCTGCCTAAGAGCAAGCATTAAGAACAAACTACATAAAATACAGAATTGACAACACAGCAGAAAGTGATAAGTGCAGAATCTGTGGAGAAAATGGTGAAACCGTATGGCATATTACCGGCCGATATACGCCACTAGCCAAGAAGGAATATAAGAGATGCCACGACAATGTAGCCAGGCTTGTCCATTGGACACTTTGCAACAAGTATGGATTTGACAGAGCAAAAAATTGGTACGACCACAAACCTGAAGGCATCATCGAAAATAGAAATGCAAAGATCCTACGGGATTCTATCTTTCAGTGCGACCATGAGATAGAGAATAGGAAGTCAGACATAGTCTTAATTGGGAAAGAAAACACACTATGCTGGATCATAGATATAGCATGCCCAGCAGACAACAGGGTATGCGATAAGGAAGAAAGAAAAGTCGAGAGATATGACATGTTAGCTTGGGAAGGAAAGCAGTTGTGGTCGATGAAAAAGGTAGCAGTAGTACCAGTAATTGTCGGAGCCCTGGGAACAGTGAGCAAAAGTCTTGAGAAGTACATGGAACATATTGGGGGTTGCAATAAGGGTGGAGCAGTTGCAGAAAACAGCAATGCTTGGAACAGCTCAAATACTCTGGAAGGTGCTCGAAAAATAAGATGTGGCAAAGTGCTTACCGGCATTTTGTCGGTGTTCACATTCTGAATTGCAAATCCATCCTTGCCTTTCATAATTTCGGGGTTAAGAAAACAAGTACTAGCTGAGCACTGGGGACGCTGTGATCGACTTTTCATCTCCCACGAAATGCTGGCCTTGTGCCAAAATTTGAAGCCAATAAATACATGATGTTTTGCCGAGTTAAGAAACTCTTCTTCTTCTTCTTCTTCTTCTTTGTTCCTCCTCCTTCTTCCTCTCCTCCTCCTCCTCCTTCTTCTTCTTTTTCTTCTTCTTCTTCTTCTTCTTCTTCTTCTTTGTTCCTCCTCCTTCTTCCTCTCCTCCTTCTTGTATTTCTTCTTCTTGTACTTGTTGTTCTTCTCTCCTTCTTCTTCTTCTTCTTCTTCTTCTTCTTCTTCTTCTTCTTCTTCTTCTTCTTCTTCAGAGAATAGCGTAACCACGAAATAAGTAAAATATCATTTTCCCAGTGCTTAGGGGAGTGGAGTGGGTGTAAGTTTAAGAGTTCACATATTACATTATTATCATTATTGTTGTTGTGTCCTTGAGCAAGACTTTCAACTTAACGTGTCTCGTGACTAATTAGAGAAGTCATTATTTTATTAGATTGATATTATATATCTAAGGATGAAATGAACGATAAAGAAGCACGAAAAAAAAAAAGAGGCCAAACAATACAAAAAAAAATGGAATAATGTATAGATTTTCATGGATTTTTCACTTTTGGAATATCACGCCACCTTGAAGCCAGTTTTTGGATTTGGTAAGAGGAGTGACAAAATGTAAATTAAAAAAAAAAGGTATAAAAAGATGAAAGACAGGTAAGGGAGAAGAAAACGATTTTTTTTTCTGAAATAATTCTCGAGGCTATTTTTGATACTTGAATGAAAGGTCCCTGCTGATTGTCAAATCCATTTTTAATGAAATGTACCGCTTCCACCTACTGTGTTGTGTTGAAATACCTACCAATTGCCTACAGTAATAAAGCGATGGAAATGAATGCCCGATAAAGATTGATGAAAGTGAAAGCCTCACAAGAGCTCAAGAAAATCGAGGTAATAATAGAAGCTATGTATGTGATATGACTACAATAAAGTATGGTAATTCTGTGGACGCATTCTCGAGTTATTTTATTTTATTAATTTATTTTCAGAATTTCTTAATTCCAGTTTCCCGGTTTTCAACGAGTGCTCAACGTTTTTTCTTTTCATTCAGCTTTCCGCTTGTATCCCACCATGTCAGCGACGGCATTAACAGCAGCTATGATTAACTGGCTTGTTTCACTCATGTTTTTTGTTCTAACGAAGCTCAAAACGTCATTTATTTTGCCGGTGGGCCTCCTTACTTTCCCTCTGTTCATATATATGACATTCGGTAGTACCTTATTGTTCCCATCATACATTTTACCTCGCAGGATTCCTAGAATCTCCTTTTTGTCATTGAGCATTTACTGTCACTTCTCCATCTAGATCATCTTCACTATTTACTTCATCAGCAACCTCAGTCCTTCATTTTCATATTCTTTATCTCTTACCCCTTCATTACCACTTTTTAATTCTGCTGTTTCTTTCTCTTCCTTCTCGTTTTTTAATTATTTTTCTCTGGATTTCTTCAACCTCTAATCTTGTAATCCAGTCATTCATACAAATTGTCCTTGCTTGGTCAATCAGTCGTTGGGCGGATGCTTCCAAAACTCCTTTTTCTTCCCATTATTATTATTATTGAGTGATAGAGCAGTGCATGCCATCAAAGTGACACTGGGTAAAATATACGAAGCCCATTATACCCATCATGACTACCCGTCTGATAAGGGTACACCAGGCACATGCATCACAACCACATGTGCGCGACGTGGTGATCTCATATCAAAATAAACAGCGCATGAACTCGCAAGTGGGGCCCAGTTAGGATTTTCTTCAGGTCGAGTAGCCCATCCCGCTCAAAAGGTCCCTGAATAAGGTTTGTTTAAGGATTTTGAGCAAAACACCCATGTTTCCAAAGGTGAATTATTCAAACCCCAAAGAATTCTTCTCGACACATGGCTATGATGCTCCCCCACTACTTCTGCTCATGATCAGAGATGCACATATCGTCAGCCACCAAGGGACATGCTCAACTGGTTAAGGTCAAACAACTGACAAGCAAATCTGTGGTATTAAGCAGAATATTTGCTGTAGCCACATCCCCGCAGCATGAGCTGAACGGATAATATTGTAATTACACTTGCAAAAAGGCGGATTGGCAGAGTCATTAGAGTGTCGAACAAAATGCTTCATGGAATTTGTTCCAAATCTTTTGCACTTTGAGTTCAAATCCTGCTTAAGTCAGTTTTGCTTTTCAGCCTTTCGGTGTCTAGGAAAAGTACTAATCCAGTGTCATGGGTTGGCAAGAACTATTAAGAATGTCGGACCGTATTCGTTCCAGTTCTTTGCATTTTGAGTTCAAATCACGCCATGACCTAATCGGGCGTTTTTAGCGGAGTTCGTTCTATTGCAAACATTCTGGATAGATTCTCGGTTTAAAGATACTTTTCTTTCTCCAACACCAAGCGCAATTAGATAATAGTCATCCTTACTGTTCTATCTTTTACATATAGAATATTGAAAGCATGAAAATATCCCTTGAATTTTCACATCAATTGACGAATATATATCACATATTCTGCGTATAATAATTGAAGAGATGAATGTATGACATATTTCCAAACGTTTTCTTAGCCACCATTCAAATCTTTTAACCCTATTTCGATGTGTTTACAAATATTTTTGATTGGGTGTTGTTATGCTTTCTACCTGCGTGAATCGTCTGACTAACCGGCAAAGTGAGACGCAGAATAATGACTCACAGATTGAGTATTCTTTTCCCTGTCAACTCGAACGTTCACCAATATACACACGCACATTAAGTTTTCTTTTATTTTTTATTATACAGTTTATCTGATTATATGTCTGTTTTTCTACATTTATTCATCTTTTTATATAATTTTCGTGTGGAAGAGCAGCTTTATACTAAACAGTTTGGAATAATTCAACAATCCGTATTCCTTATAATATATCTAAATATATGAATCGTTTCTAAATAAGACGAGTACAAAGAATCATAATACCCAATAACTCCGGTCTTTCGTAAACAATCTCTTCCTAAATAATAGTCATAAAAGAAATTTTAAAATATCACACAATTGTAAACACAGACGTCAAGAAAATTTAATTAGCAATATAGCAATATATCTCTTCTTGTAGTGTTTGCCAAAAATTTTGTAAGACTTTTATCTTTTCACGTTGTATATATTGAAAGAAAAACAACAAAAAACAAAAATAGCACCAAAAAAAAGAAACAACAAACACGAAGCAAAACAAGAAAGAGTAACATTGACCTACCTAAAAAAAAAAAAAAGAATCAAATTTTAAATGTAAATATCCAAACAAACGAACTTTAGTCTTCCCCGAATAATAATAATAACAATAATAATAATAATAATAATAATAATAAAAATAAAAAGGAAGAAAATAAATTATTCTGTTTCTGGCAGCCCTGTCTTGGCCAAGAAAGAATATATCCATAGACATGGCAGAGTTGGGAGTTACATAGATTGGAAGCTGTGCCAGCACTATGGAATGCCAACAGAAAAAAAATGGTAATGGCATACCTAAGAAAAGGTCTCATAAAAATGACAAAATAACCATATTCCAGAAAAAAGGAATATCTGTCCTCACAGTTAGGGAGATCAAGGCTAATCGGTTAGATATTGTTGTCAAGAACTACCAAGAAAGAAAAAAAAAATGTTTCCTCATCGATGTCTATATTAATAGGTGCTAAAGTACCTATTATTATTATAGGGATTGATTATTGATGTTACTGATAGAGATTAGTAAAACAGTATGTATACAAATACATAACTCAAACCCCAGGACCGATTGTATGGAATGAAGTGAGGTACGAATAGGAAAGAACTTAGCTATCGGTTGGACAGATTACTAGAAAGCATACGATAATGTCCGGCACTGTTTTTAATCTTTGCATTGACCATCGAAGTTGATGAAAGAAATTAGCAGTTTTTAAAAAATAGGCAATGAGATAAAATTAGGCAAAGAATAGGCAACGGATGTAGGGCAACAATACAGATATGAATCATTAAGTAAAGTGAAAATATGTTGAGGCGGTGGGTATGTCAAGGAAACTCTCTGTCTTCATAACTTTTCATCATTGCGTTGGTCTCTCTGAGGGGTATACTGAGAAAATCCAGGTCTGCCTATGAGCTTCTCAGAATCAGGGTAAAAATACAACACCTATTCTTTATGGAAGAAGCTATGACAATGAACATGATAAAGATTAAGAATGATAAATGTCAGTCAATCTGTGGAAAAAAAGATGAAAGTACGGTGTCTTTACTCCTGTTTGTGTTCCAACCAATAGGCTGTGGCTCTGTTGAGGCGCCACTGTTTTCCTCAACTATTCAATGGCCATTCTTTTATGGTTGGCTTTTGATGAATAACGTAGCTTGATATTCTTGCCCTCGTTTGAGTATCTAGTCGCGATAAAGGCTCAGCTGAGATTTTGAACAGCAGGTCAAGTTACTTCTTGAATTCTTTTGACGCCCCTCCATGTAGATCTCCTAGGTGTTTTGACAAGATAATAAACAGTTATGGGTCTTTGAAACCCAAACTATTGCTGTACCTGGTTCTTACTCTTGACAGGGTTGTTGGGACCTCTGGCTATGTGTAGCAGCATCTTGTTCCGGATTGGTTTAACTCACAATACAAAAGTTTGGTGCCAGCCCCACTGCAAATATTTTCTGTCTTTGATCCATGGAGTAGGGTCGAAACTCCTCCAGTCTAGTGGTGTTTATTTCCATCCTGAGTTGAAATTCTACCAAGTTTCATTTTTTTTCTTTTATACAAAACAAAAGCAAGTACAAGAGTTTGAACTCAGAACGTAAAGACAGACGAAATACTGCTAAGCATTTCGCCCGGCATGCTAACGTTTCTTATTTCTTTACTGCCCACAAGGGGCTACACATAGAGGGGACAAACAGGGACAGACAAAGGAATTAAGTCGATTATATCGACCCCCAGTGTGTAACTGATACTTATTTAATCGACCACGAAAGGATGAAAGGCAAAGTCGACCTCGGCGGAATTTGAACTCAGAGCCGATTCAATCGACATTTGAACCTTCGATTTTAGAATTTGTAGTCGCCTCTTTCCATCATTACATTTTTTTATCAAAAATCTTTTTCGTTATGAACATCGATAGTTTGATGATATAAAAACAAATTTTTCAGAGAGCATTAAAAGTGCGAATTAAATGCTATTATAACCAGCAACAACACGCCCTTGATCTAATCGCTGCTAAAAGGCACTCATTTCGATAGGATTTTGAAGCAGAGATTTTTTTTAGTTTCATTTTTGTCTTTTAGAAAATTTAAAAAGAAAAAGGAAAAACGTTGTGAAGTAGCAAATGTCAGCCCGTTTCAAACAATCAATAAAATAAATTAACAAACGACATAGAAATAAATTCTAGGTTCCCCTTTGCCATTATTTAAAGTTCAAACCCCAATTTTTGCAACAGTCCAGTAATATAAAAAGGTTTACTTTTTTATTCGAAATAAATTATTTATTTATATACTTATTCACTCTGTTTCTTATCTATAGTCATTGATCTTTATTTATTTCGTGATCGTAGTCATTGAGCTATATTTATTTCTGTAATCTATAAGTATTGATTTGATCCATACCTTACGACGTTAGAGTAATTTACAATTCTGATTAAAAAACAAAAAAAAAAAACAAAATAACAAAAAACTATTTTCAAAGAAACTTTTCACAATGCTGTGAAAATAGAATAAATCATTTCGTTGAAAACATGTAATTTTGTTTTAACAAAACATGTTGCTTTGTTAAGTGTTAAATAACAAAACGTAGTTTTCTTAGCCTTTGTCATTTTTATTTGTAGAATGCCTCGTAATCAAACTGGAATGCATTGAAACCTCTGTTTATAATTTAGCTACTTTTCATCATTATTTCTCTCTTGTACAACATCTGCCAATTTCGTGGAATCTGCTTGATAGTTTTTTTTTCTCATGGTGAATAACCATTCTTTACTTCGCTGATCAGTTAAAGATATATTATACCTTCTTACGTAGAACTGAAGACCCAACCAAATTTTTCGAGAGGCGAGAGAAGTACAGTGTTTCTTAAAGTCTCGTAATCCTTATTTTATTTTAGGGTTGTTGTCGCTCTTAATGTCGTCACTAGTGTTACTGTTGCTGTAAATATTCTTTTCTACTCTAGGCACAGAGCCTGAATTTTTTTTTGGTGGGGGCTAGTCGATTAGATCGACCCCAGTACGCAACTGGTACTTAATTTATCGACCTCGACAGGACGAAAGGCAAAGTCGACCTCGGCGGAATTTGAACTCAGAACGTAAAGACAGACGAAATACTACTAAGCGTTTCGCCTGGCGTGCTTATGTTTCGTATTTCTTTATTGCCCACAAGGGGATAAACATAGAGGGGACACACAAGGACAGACAAAGGGATTAAGTCGATTACATCGACCTCAGTGCGTAACTGGTACTTAATTTATCGACCCCGAAAGGATGAAAGGCAAAATCGACCTCGGTGGAATTTGAACTCAGAACGTAAAGGCAGACGAAATACCGCTAAACATTTCGCCGCTGTGCTAGCGTTTCTGCCAGCTCGCACGTTAATGTTGCTGTAAACATTGCAACAATTGTCGCTGTTGTATTGTTATTTGTTGCTGTTGTTGTTGATGCTGTTGTTGCTTTAATTGATTCTGTTGCTGATGTTGTCGTGACGTTGGTAGTTCTTCAGCTTCAGATTAATCATAATCATGCAAACCTATCATCAAAAATCTTCCAACCGTGACCATCCCGTCATTTTCTCAGGTATAATACATGTAAGACTACATTATACAAACGCATTTTTCCATTTTGAGACGTCAGATGGTAATTTAAGGGAAATATGCTGTTTGACAGCCACTTCTAGCGGTCAAGTGTCTACATACAGGATGCGGCAAAATGATCTGACATATTTTTAGGTTTAATAAAAGTGAAATAGAGTAAAGAACGAAAAATGTGTTCTTATTTTCGAAATGTACATGTAATGCCATTTTGTTTCATTTGGTTTTAAATATTAAATCAGCCAAGTGGGTGCCGATACTGTCCGCACACTGTCGAAGGGGTTCACAAAAGTGTCCATTACTCGATAGGTCATTTCATGTGGAATGGCAGCAATTTCTTGATGAGTGGCATCTTTTAATTGTTCAATAGATTGAGGGCGATGAGTGCATACCTCTGATTTCATGTATCTCCAGAGATAAACATCGGGTTCAAATCAGGCGATCGACTAACCGATGTGACTGCGCAATGAGATCAGATGACCGGGGAACATCTCTCTCAAAATCCCCATCACACATCGCGGAGTGTGGGCTGTTGCCCCATCCTGTTGAAATCAAACATTGTCCCTATTGTCAAGTTCATTTAATTTAGGTTTCAGAAAGTTCTCTAGCATCATACAATATCGATCAGAGTTCACAGCCATTGTCACATTGTCTTCTTCGAAGAAGTACGGACTCCAAATACTGAATTCTGTTGCCGCAGAATTTTGAGTAGGTACAGGATCACGTCTACCAAGCCTTAAGTGCACATGGAACACAGTTACGGATTCGTTGTTCTTGATAAACGTTTCCATAATGAAAGCACGATGCTCGTTCGTCCAATACATATTAGCAACTGAAAGCAAAATAAAACAAAATATCACAAATGGCAGCTATTGAAACAAAACGGCATTATATGTACATTTTGAAGATAAAAACACATTTTTTGTTCTCTACTCTGTTTTACTTTTATTAAACCTACAAATGTGTCAGATCATTTTGCCGCACCCAGTAGAATCTTATTATTTAGTATGCAGTAGTAGTAGTGGTGGTGGTGGTGGTAGTAATAATAGTAGTAGTGGTTGTTTAGCACCTAGTTAACTCTGATAGAAGCAACCTTAGATCAAACATTTTCCAGCCGTGACCACCCCGTCTTTTTGCAAGTATGTATAAAACAACATTATTTCAATAAGTTTTCTCTTACTTAAAGATGTGATTTTAAGGAAGTTTTGGTTAGTATTTCTAGCACGCCAGCGACTATGTAGAGTAGGGGTTCCCAACCATTTTTTTTAATCAACGGACCCCTTTGATTACGATTTTATTCTGGTGGACCCCACAGAGCCATTCGATATTTAAAAACTAGTTTTATCAAAATTTCCACTTCGCTTTTCACACATTAACTTGTGCAGGTTGAACTTTGTTAAACGTAAGAGAAAGAAATTCAGCTGTTTTTTTTTCAGGGGCCCTTAAAATACTATTGTGGATCCCCAATTCATTATTTTGTTGTATGGAACCCCCAAAAATCTTATACGGAAGCCTCATGGATCATATGGACCCCGGTTGAGAACTGCTGATGTAGAGTCTCTCTTGATGGTCCCTTATTATAGTAATAATTTTGGTGGCGAGGGTAGTGGCAGTAAGGGTTATAGTCGTAGTGGTACTAAATATATGCGTAGAAGTGGTAATAGTAGTAGTGGTTACAATGGCAGTAGCTGTTTTGTACTGCAAGAGGAACATTAAAAAACAATTCTATAGTCATATAAGATAAAATATTCCGAATGAGGATTACACGTATGTCATGGAAAGATTATAAAGCTGGTAATATAAATTCAATGCAGATTAAGGAGAGGAAAATATCAAGAGGATCTCAAAGTCCCAGAGAAAAATAGTTTTAAATGATAGTAGTTGAACGGGAAATACAATGAAATGTCAATAACATTGGCCTACAAGATTCAACATTTTTCTCGTACAGAGACGAAATCAATCCTTAATAATTTTGGATCTCTGATAACAAAAATCATATTCATTTTGAAAGATTATCTAAAAATTTTGAATATTATTTACATTTGACGGATATTTGTCCTCATCTTGCTTGTTGGTAACACAATGTTTCGACTGATATACCCTCCAGCCTTCATCAGGTGTCTTGGGGGAAATTTCGAACCTGGGTTCTCATTCCTAAGGCATTTTTCGATGTTGTTGTTATTATTATTATTATTATTATTATTATTATTATTATTATTATTATTATTATTATTATTATTATTATTATTATTCTGTAGTTTTATTTTTATAACGTGCTTTCACTTCACTACCGAGCGCAGCTCTGTGTGCCTTGGGTATGTGCTGTGGTTTGCTGTGATGCTCTTATGGTTACTGCATTGAAAGTGCTTTGCGTAATTATTATTATTATGCCCGTGGGCATATGGCGTAGTGGTTAAGAGCGCAAGCTACTAACCTCAAGATTCCGATTTCGATTCCAGGCAGTGACCTGAATGATAATAATAATAATAGTCAAGACGAAGAGCGCGATTCGATTGTAAGATATTTCATTAGTTGAACGATATTTCAACAGTACGTCTGTCTTTGTCAAGTTCAAAATAATAAGTGATAAAAATTTTGAACTTGACGAAGACAGACGTACTGTTGAAAGATCGTTCAACCAATAAAATATCTTACACTCGAATCGCGCTCTTCGTCTTGACTTTTTACCTTTGTGAAGAGTTACGTCAATCCTTTTAAAAATATAATAATAATAATATTAATAATAATAATAATAATAATAATAATAATAATAATAATAACAACAACATCGAAAAATACCTTAGGAATGAGAATCCAGGTTCGAAATTTCCCCAAGACACCTGATGAAGGCTGGAGGGTATATCAACCAAAACCTTGTGTTAACAACAAACAAGATGAGGACAAATATCCGTCAAATGTAAATAATGTAAATAAGTTCTGTCAATATCGAACTTTTGAAAATCGTAACTGAAGAAAATTCCAAGAAAACTGTGTGAAAGTTAGCGAAACATTTAATTTCAAATAACATTTCGATCATAAAACTCTTCCATGAATAAGAAAAATGGCTGAACATAGCCAGTTGGTTCCTTATAATCTGACTGCTCTTGGCTGATCCAAAGAGTTCCTTTCTGTCCGTCATTGAAGAGTTGACTTATTACCGAAACTTCACTGGGTAGAATCATCACAAGTGATGAAAAGTGGGTTCCCTATAACGATGTCCAATAAAGACGATGAGAGTTAGCATCCATTGAAGAAAAGAGAATCAACTTCTAAAACAGGACTACACCCGAAAAATGTTATGCTTTGTGTTTGGCGAGATAAGAAGGGCGTCGTCTGCCATGAAATGTTAAACCAAAACAGAACTGTGAATGCGGAGACGTATTGTCGTGAATTGGAAGCATTACATAAAAATTTTGTAGGAAAGGTGTTCATCACTGGTCGATCATAAAGGGATTTTCTCCTTACACAATAATTCAAGATCACATATTACCCAAGTTGCTCAGGAAAAGGTTATAGCACTAAATAATAGAAGTTTTAGCACATCCGCCTTACTCAATTAACCTTGCTTCGTCTGACTGTCATCTTTTCAGGTTATTGAAACATTAGAGGAAAAGGATTAAAAATTATATTGTCTGTTTCTTTGCTTCGAAACCTGAAGAATTTTATGTGTGAAGGATCAAGAATTTGCCAAATAGATGGGACTATGCTATCAATAACGAGGGGGAAATTTATTGATTACATATACCAATTAACAACAAAGAAGCATTTGTTTCTTTCCCATCTTGAAATACGATAGGATTCTCTTTACAAACTAGTCTCTCGCTCTTTCTATTTGTCTGTCTGTCTATCTGTCTCCCCTCTCTCTCTCTCTCTCTCTCTCTCCACACACGCACGCACGCACACACACGCACACACACACACATATATATAGTGATAGGCTAATACTGATAGCTGCTGGTGATGATGAAGTAAGCACGCTATGGCGATGAGGCTTTACGATGATGATAAAATTTATTCTTTTTAAGATACTGATGAAAGTGGCGGGGCGGGGGTTGATGGGCGATAACTGCAAAGAGAAATATCAACAACAGCAGTAACAACAACAAGAAAACTAAGAAGAGAAACAGCAGAAAGCAACATCAACAGTAACAAAATGAACAATAATACATATATAGAGCGGATGATGGGAAAAAGCATCTTGTCACGTTTGATGTGTAAGAAGAGACACAAAGGACACACGGATCACATGTAGACATGTATGTGTGTGTGTGTATTTGTCTATATGTGTGTATGTATGTATGTATGTATGTATGTATGTATGCATGTATGTATGTATGTATGTATGCATGTATGTGTGTATGTATGTATGTATGTATGTATGTATGTATGTATGCATGTATGCATGTATGTATGTATGCATGTATGCGTGTATGTATGTGCGTGTATGTGTGTATGTATGTGTGTATGTATGTGTTTATGTGTGTATGTATGTATGTGTGTCTGTATGTATGTACGTATGTATGTGTGTATGTGTGTATGTGTGTGTATGTATGTGTGTATGCATGTGTTTATGTGCGTTGTACTTGCTTCTCTGTCTTCTCAACAACAGTAAACAGAATAGAAAAATGCATGCGTATACATGCATATATATATATATATATATATATATATATATATATACATACATACACACACACACACACACATATATATATATATATATATAATATATATATATATATGTATGTATGTATGCATGTATGTATATATACTTACATGCATACATACATACATACATACATACACAATATACGTATACATATATATATATACGTGTGCTTCTACATATTGGTAAAATATTTGTTTATAATTTGTGATTTTACACGTACACACACATGTATGTACACGTATGTATAAATATGAATATACATATATATGTGTGCGTGTGTGCGTGTATATATGTGTATGTATGTATATTGGTCGGGGAATGTTTACACACGTACTTTTGAACAGATAAAAACATTTGAAAACACAATTGCAAACACGTAGGCACGAACTCTCTCCCTCTATGATACTCGCACGCACACAAAGATAAAGTGCTCACAACTGAAAGTATGTGTGTATGTGTGTGTGTATGAGATAAAGATGTATGTTTGTGGTACATATTCGCGTATTTCTGGGAAGATGCATTCGCACACGCGTACCTCTGACTGGTTATAAAGAAAGATTGTTGCCTACCTTCTTAAATATCAATTGCTAACAGCCAATAAAGATTTTTACAAAAGTTCCTGTTGATATAACTGTGGATTCTGTTTTTCTTCTTCGACACCGTGTTAAACTGTCACGATATCCAATGTACGTATATTATAACGAACTAATACAAATAATTAACAGTTTCTTCGTTTCTTACTGTAAATAAACAAAGTAGGTATAATAAATATAAACTGTATATGTATATTTGTTTTCTGTTATTGGTTTATCTAGATATTCGATCTCGGCTATGTTGGAGGTATTGACTAGAAGCGTTCTCAGTCGATTATATTAACCTCAGTTCATTGGCTGCTTCAGAAGAATATTATTATTATCATCGTACATCGGGGTATATAATGTGAACATTCACATGAAGAGAGATAGCTGACAGAGGGGTCACACAGGAGAGCTAGGAAGAAGGGGAGATAATAAAGTAGTGGTGATCCCAAAATGAAGGTGCGCGTGCGTATATATTTGAGAGCGTGTATGTGCATGTGTGTGCGTGTGGAAGGGGGCTGGTGACATTGACGTGTGCGTGTGTGCATGTGTAGGTGTGTGGATGATGGTGTAGGTGCTGAGAAGTGGTTAGTGCTAGTGTGTGCGGAGTGGTGTTATGTGGTGTGGTATGATGGTGTGTGGTGTTGTGGTGTGTGGTGTGGTGGTGTGTGGTGTGGTTGTGTGTGGTGTGGTGGTGTGGTGGTGTGTGGTGTGGTGTAGTGTGGTGTGGTGTAGTGTGGTGTTGGGATGTGAGGGAGGCGAGAGTGGGGAAGCAAGGGTAGGTTAAAGGGATGGGGTTTGGTGGGATGGGATGTATAGGGATGGTGAGGATACACACACACACACACACACACACACACATAGTTGGAATTTACAAAAAACAAAAGACGAAGACAGGCGTGTAAACAAGAAACAAGTGTATTAGTTTAACGCTCGGAAAGGTGAGAAAGTCTTTTACGTTTCGAGCCTACGCTTTTCTACAGAAAGGAATAAGAGAAAATAAACAGAGAATAAAAAAGCTTTAGTGGCTAGCGGTCAATCATGGCGATATATATATATATATATATATCTGTGTGTGTGTGTGTGTAATATTGTCATTTCGCATGAGTTAGCATAACGGTTAATCAATGCTTAGAACTCCATATCAGTCCATGTATACCCAAATTCCAATCATATACTAAATATAATTTGTCTTCCGATTTTCTTTTGATATCATTTGCTTTTGAATGATATACAGAGTCTGTATTTCAGAGCTGAAGAAAACAGATTTGGTTAAACTTTTTATTAGGCCATCATAAATTGCTATTTCTTTACACGTGTTTCACGAGTGAATGTTGGATGGTTCACTGGTATGTTGGATGGTTATCATTACGTAGGAGATTGAAACGACAGATTTTTCAGAAGTAAATTGTAATTTCATCTATATGTACTTACCATCCTCCGTTGGTTGGCAGTGCTAAAGAAGAACTGTGTGAATATTTCTGAGTACATTCTATATATATATATTTGATTAAGAAAGGAAGATTATTATTAATACTTTACCAGCGAGACAAAGACAGAAAAAAAGAAGGAAAGGTAATAATCGTTATCGGGATCTCTTACGTACAAAAGGAAATTGAACATCTAAACTGTCATAGATCAAAGTTAACGATGATAAATGTTTCAGAAATCAGTAGAAGAGGAAAAACATGCAGAAAGTTTTGAGTAAGAAATAGCTGTACTCACTCGTAAACATAGACACTCTCATACTCACCCATATACGTATATAACTTTATTTACTTACACCTACCGACATATGCATAAATCCGAACGTCGAAGCATACACATCTACACATATACGAAGAGTGTTTCAAAGTCAACCTGCCTCAACAAATCGAATGCGTTGTGAACAGATATCGTTTGCAAGAAGTTGTTCACCGAAGTCGAAATACAGCAGCGATTAGCATCTTCACGTTCAAATCTGCCATAGCAAATTCTGAGAGAATTTTTTTTGTGATATAATTGAACTCTCTATCAGAATAAGTCAGTCGCCCATGTTTTAAATTAGTTTGTATTAATTAGAAACATATATATATATATATATATATATATATATATATATATATATATATATATATATATATATATGTATGTATGTATATATAAAACTTATGTACATTCAGATCTTTAAAACATAGATGAGAAACCGATTAATTTTTCTGAATGCAAAATATTCCGGTTTGTTGCTTAAGAAACAAAATCGCCCAATTATTAAATTGGAAAATATTATCCTTTCAACTAAAGGCACAAAACTTGAAATTTGGTGGGGTAGGGACTAGTCGATTACATCGACCCCAGTACGCAACTGGTACTTAATTCATCAATCCCAAAAAGATGAAAGGCAAATTCGACCTCAGAGGAATTTGAACTCAGAACGTAACGACGAACGAAATTGGCATATATTATCCTTTCAAGTAAAGGTACAAAGCTCGAAATTTGGTGGTGTTGGTATTAATCGATTACATAGACCCCAGTGTTTCACTTGTACTTAATTTATCGACCCCGAAAAGATGAAAGGCAAATTCAACCTCGGCAGAATTTGAACTCAGAACGTAACGACGAGCGAAATACTGCTAAGCATTCCGTCCAGCGTACTAACGATTCTGCCAATTCGCCGCCTTAAGTATTAATAGAAAGAAAAAATGCATTCGAATTTCAGTAGTGTTTAAACCCGCTATTATTTCACACTAATAAAGATTTGATATATTTTAGTTTATTAGGAGCGTTCATGCTGAAAGAATCTAATTCTGACAAATAAATCTTAAGTAAAGATTTTTTTCTCCCATTTATCTGCAATAAAATACAGGATTATAAACAAATATCTTGTTAATAGTGACATACTGACCACTAAAAACAATTTTACCAGAAATAATTCCATTCTTACTTGATATTCTGGCGAGATGTAATTTGCTGTTTAGCAGCAAATTATTTCAAACAAGAATCTTAAGTGAGAATGGAATTATTTAAGGTGAAATAGAAATGAGATTAGATTAAATTAGGCTATATCATGGGGTTTAAACAATATACCAAATTTATTCTTTCCTTATATTGAATTTCTGCTAATCGGCTCTTGATGAAAAGGAAAAGAGAATAAATCCACATTTTGGGTACATAGCTAGTTAATAGATAAATAGATAAATAAATATGATAGGCAGTATTGGTTTTAGTTAACTGTTTTTGATTTTAGTATTAGATGTGTCAAATCTAAAACGGTTGTATTTTAATCTAGGTTAATTATAGCAGAGTAAGCGAATTTTACAATATTTGTGTTAGATATTTTATGATATTTGTGGACAAGGAGGAAAATGTTTATTAAGTGAAGATTATTGTCTATAGAGCTTGTTTCTTTCAATCTATGAAGAGGATTATACGAACACAGATATAAAAAAAAAATAGAATGTAGGATAGTTTATCTTTAAACCCAATCTTTACCCAGGCCTTATTGTAATATGACGAATAATCATTAAAACATAGTTCATTAGTAGAATTGCCGAGACAACTAAGTAAGATACTCTTAATTAAGTTTTTGGCGATATTTCTAGGATGGTTGCGCTATCTATTTATATAATTTACCGATCTGTTTGGTTTATAGTAAGAGGAGTAAAGACAAATATTTAGATAAGTGTTGCTATTAGCCTCTGAGATTGTAAATAAAACTTAGTTTTTAAAGAAAAGATGACCTTTCCCAATTTTGTCAGTTTGTTGGTTAGAATTCATTTGTATTAATGAATCATCTTCTCAGTATAATCTACAATCAATAATGGGAAATCTTTATTCTAGTTCATGTAACAAAAGCAACTAAGTTAAAACAGTAACTACAGTCGAGTCACCAGCTCCTATACTGATACCAAGGAAAGCTCAAGATCATTTGTTTGGCAAATTCTTGAGCTCAGCCAGGCACTTATTTCATCGGGTAACCACAAGAGATCTTTTATGGACTTCTGGTGCGTATAAGTATTCGTGTTTATATCGCTAGCGGGAGATAATCGTCAGTGTCAACATCGGGACTACGAGATCACATGATTTCGGCCTTTCCTGGCCTTGTCAATGCTAGACGCCCGACACCAGAGACAGTAGCGATTCCTCTGTCAGCGATATACATACAACCTCAGTTTCTAACCAGACACTGGTGTTGCAGATAACCGGTGGGCTCAACACAACATGCACTTTTAAATGAGGATAAATATTCTTTTCTACTCTAGGCACAAGGCCCGAAATGTTTTGGGTTGGGGGGGGGGTCATTCGATTAGATCAACCCCAGTATGCAACTGGTACTTAATTTATCGACCCCGAAAGGATGAACGGCAAAGTCGACCTCGGCGAAATTTGAACTCAGAACGTTAAGACAGATGAAATACCGCTAAGCATTTCGCCCGGCGTGCTAACGTTTCATATTTTTTTATTGCCCACAAAGGGCTAAACATAGAGGGGACAAACAAGGACAGACAACGGGATTAAGTCGACTAGATCGATCCCAGTGCGTAATTGGTACTTAATTTATCGACCCCGAAAGGATGAAAGGCAAAGTCGACCTCGGCGGAATTTGAACTCAGAACGTAACGGCAGACGAAATACTGACAAGTATTTCGCCCGGCGTGCTAACGTTTCTGCCAACTCGCTGCCTTAGGAGTGAAGAATATTACCACAGGAAAATAGGTAGACATGTATACAACTGTCCTAAATTACGAAAGATAAACGTGGCTACAGCGAGATTTGAACCCAGGTTAATAAGGCATTTTATCAGATACCCTAACAACTTCGCCAGTTTTTCACGCTATCGTTTTTCTGTAAATCATTGTTCCACAACCACTCAAAACCCACTGATGCTGGTTTGATGCGTGTTTAGTTTGTGTTGCTCACGTTCAAGAGGTGAATGATGCATGCGTGTGTACGCGAACCTCTGTGTAGTGTGTGAGTTTGCGCATGCACTCACATGCACACGCAGACGCGAGCACATATGCATATGCTTGAATAAGCGCATATCTAAACATATTTGTCTAAACAATATATACTTTCAAAATACACACATACAATTATATATATATATATATATATATATATATATATATATATATGTGTGTGTGTGTGTGTGTGTGTGTGTGTGTGTGTGTGTATGAATGTACACATATATATTGAAATATATATTCATGTATATTCATGTATAATTATATATGTATGTATATATATGTGTGTGTTAGTGTGTGTTAGTGTGTGTGTGTATGTAATACTTCACTTCGTTGGTAATAGACATGTTTGTGTATTTGGTATCAGACAGAAAACACACACACTGCACACAGACACACATATACACATGCATACAAGCACACACACACACGAACACATATTGTAGAATTTAGACAAAAACATCGTTTTATCATGGAATCTCATGTACCGTCGTTAGTGTATTGATTATAAAGTATCGGCTCCACACCACGCCATTTCCAAGACGGAATATTTTGGGTTTACGTTTAAATTGACAAAATCTTAGAAGAAAACGAGAACAAAAAAACAAAAAATAAACCTAAAAGAAAACATACAAAAACAAACCAACCAGCAAACGTAACGCGCTGGTGCTAAATGCTTGTTTCAACAGTGAACAAATTAGAATCGATATCAGATAAAAAAATAATAATAATAATAAAGAGTATAGAAATAAAAGATAAATGATAAAAATAAAAAACAAAAAATAAAAACAAAATATATAAAAAAGTAAAAATGCGAAATGATGTTTTGAGAAACTAGTCAATAGAATTCTCCACGAAATCTACTTACTTCGGTTCATTTTGGTACGCTTGAATTCTCTGTTGGCATTTTAGTTCGCACTGGAGATAATTCCTAACGCAACACTTCTTAAATGAGATACAGTTTTTCATATCAGCAGGGGTTTTGTTGTGTTTTTTTTTGTTATTACTGTTGTTGCTGTTGTTGATATTGTTGAGTTGTTTGTGTCCTTCTTCTTCTGTTGTTGTTTTTTTCTTTTTCCTTTTCGTTTTTCTCTTTCTTTTGTAGTTTTTTTCTGGTCGCTGTTTAGCACTTTTCTTTTGATAAGTTGTTTCGTTAATTTGTAGAATTGAACTTTTTAACCACCTCATCACCGCTGCTGCCGCCGTTGCCCGATGGGCTTCAAGAACGCAACAGAACCCTTCTTCGTCTTTCTGTGTTATTCTTTGAATCATTATAGAGAAATCATCATCATCATCTTCTACTACTACTACTACTACTACTACTACTACTACTACTACTACTACTACTACTACTACTACTACTACTTCTACTGTTAGCTTCGAACCTACCTACTTCACGAACATTTGTGGGATCTATTTTAAAACGGGGGCCACATTTTTCATTAATGTTTTACGTAGTGTTTTTGGTACGGAAAGACTTTCAAACTTCGTATACTTATCTATTTTGTGTTATAGAACAGAAAAATATTTTTGTATTCGAATTTATTTCATGTAAAAAATTGTCTTATTTCGATAATTTCAACCAATCACTGACAAGTATTCAGTTGTTTATATTTACTCCTTTGGCTGATTAAGCGATGTAAAGCGTATTTAATCTCCATACCTTCGTTTTATTTGCTTTTTTCATTTTAAATTTGCTTTAACCCTAACCCTAACCCTAAGGTTAGGGTTAGGGTTAATTGTTTCAGAATCGTTTGTTTATGTAGTCGGCACTTAATGTATATCGGCTGAATGGACGTCAGTGATTGGTTGAAATTACAGAAATACGACAACTTTAACATGGAATAACTTATGGATTTCTTTTTTTTTTAAAGAAGACTAAGAGAAAAAGATGTTTTATATGACACATTCTACCAGTGTTCCAAGTTTCAAAGTGTTTCGTTAATGAAAAATGTGGCCCCCGTTTTAAAAAAGATCCCATTTGTGTATCCAATGCGCATTGTGTATAGAATTTAATAGAAGGGACTTGTGTGGAAGCCCACCGAGTGTGTACGCGCGCGCACGTGTATATGTTCTGGGAGTGACTTTCTCTCTCTCTCTCTATCCTTCTCTCCTGCAGTCTCTCGCTCCCTTTCTGAATTGGCTATAGTGATCTGCAGTAGGATTGCTGGGTGGAGGTGGGGGGCAATCACAAGTATCTGAGATTTTACAAAGGTTGTAAGACCTTACTGATTTATGATTATATAAATAAAAAATAAATAAATATCCAGATAGCTAAGGGACCCCAGAGCATTCTAACACTACCTGGACAAGATCCTCCAAGAAGTTTCAGATAAACCACTGACACACGAATACATTTTGTCAAACAACGTGTATGTATATATGTATATATATATGATAATACAAATGATATGTGAGCATATGCATATATACATACATATATGTACATACCTATATCTACATGTATATATAGATGCATATCCGGGTACAGGACGTCAAAAAAACGTGGACATAAAAGGAACGGGAACATAAACAAGGCACAAAAAAACGAACTTTTTTTACGGACAACAGAATGAACACATAGGAAAACAGACGAGCCACTTATGGAACTTTTCCTTCATCAGCTGCCTCTATTCTAAACTAGGCATTTCGAAGATGACGCAGAACGCGCTCTTAGAATAGCTCTTCTGGCAAAGCAAATTAAGTAAGACCTGCTATGCGGAGGTTTCCAAAGTGGCAAACAGAAACCAAGACAAGTGAAAACAAACGTTGAGGGCCGTTAAGCCGAACGAGATGAGATACTGAACGCTGTGATGTGACGAACTTGAGCAGAGAGAGATAGCAGTTCGTGCTGGCCGAATGGAGAAACGAAGAACTGCTCACTCGTGTATGCATGTATGTATGTATGTATGTATGTATGTATGTATGTATATATATATATATATATATAATATATATATATATATACATATAAGGCATATATATATATATATATTTATGTATATATATATATATATATATATATATATATATATATATATATATATATATATATATATATATATATATATACATATAAGGCATATATATAAATATATATATATATATATATATATATATACATATATACATATATACATACACGAGTGGGCTATGGTGTCTTAAGACATGACTTAACTCACTCATTCCATCAAATCGACATTACCTGCACAGGTGCACTGTGTGTCACGCGTCAGGTATCGAAGTATATCGCAGCGCAACATGAGATGGAGTGTTTTGTTCAAGAACACAACGCTCCACTCGGTCTAGGAATTGAAACTACGATCTCGCAATCGTGAGTCCAACACCCTAACGACTAGGCCATGCAACCTCATATATATGAAGAATTAATAATAAATTGAGAAGTTACTTTGTTGCTGTTGCTGTTATTGTATAGTTCCAGGTTAACGTTGATCTAGTAGAGATATGATCAAGGCACTCTAGCCGTGACCGTTCTACAAATATTCAATATAACATGTTATCTTATGTATCTTTTCTGTCTTAAGACGTTTAAGATGTAATGTAAGGCGATTTGATTGCTGATTTTAAGATGTCATATTATTAAGTAGGGTTTTTCACATTGTGAAAACGTGTGCTTTTGTTTAAGAGATGCGGTAGACCCAACTGTAGTATATGTTTTAATCTGACAGAAGGATCGGAGACCCGTTTTAAACAAGGACACCTCTTCAGAATTAAAAAAAACCCAACTTTACCTCTTCATCTAAGCCCAAATTTATGAAGTTACATGCTCAATATGAGTAGAGCATTACATAGGACAAATCAGAGAGTCTCTAAGACAATCCAAAACTTTACAAAGACCACAAATACAAACACAGACAAATCAGATTCAGTGAACATATAGACACATGTACAGGTAAGAAATTTCCAAATTTTACGATTTCTCCCCTTTATCAATTTAGCGATTAGACAACACAATAACTTATCAGTGAAGAAACAACCGTTATCGGGGTAAAACAAGGTGTTATTTCTGCGCCAACCCATTTTTCTATATATTTTTCTGTAATTGTATCGTATGCTTTCCAGGACAGCGATATCAGCATCTACATTCGTTTCAGTACCACAGGTAAGGTCTTTGATGAAAAACGCTTCAGTTCCTTTATGCTGACGACGTAATTTTCGTTGCTCACTATGAAGAAGTCATGGTGGCTATAATTCATTTCTTCTTAACAGCATGTGCTTATTTTACATTTACCATCAATCTGAAGACAAAGGTTATGCTCTTTCCGCCACTAGGCCAGACCTATGTCGAACTTAACATCCAGGGTACAAGTTTGGATGTGGTTGACTCTTTCGTCGACCTTGGCAGCATCCTCTCTAGAGATGGATTCCCCGATTCTTAAATAAATCTGAGGATCGAAAAAGCAAGCAAAACACTTAAAAATCTTGAAAATCGTGTATGGTGTAACAGCAGCATTACCATAAAAGCCAAGTTCACCAGCTATGAATGATGTGTCTTAACTGCGCATTTATACTCTTTCAAGATTTGGATTACACATCGTCGTCGCATGAAGGCTTTGGAAAGATTCCATCAGTCTTGACTTAGAAGGATCTTAAACATCTACTGGCAGTCTCTAACACCAAACACTGTTGTTCTTCAGCAATCCAACACATTCAGTATTGAAATTCTCCTTATACTCAAGCAAATGAGGTTGGGCTGAGTAGCGCACTAAAATAGAGGATAAAAGGTTATCTAAGAAGTTGATTTACGGGGAGTTGTAACGTGTAAATAGCCAAGGCAT
>NC_142929.1:139991686-139997215 GCF_046866305.1 Octopus bimaculoides
ACAAAACAAACTGGCTTTTCATTGATTTACGGCGCTGAAATTAACTTCTGTGCATTTCTCCCATATTAACAGCATTAGCAATACTATTCTACATACTGTTACCACTTCCCCCTCGTTCTAGAATGGACTCGGCAATGAACGAATAGAAAGATCTTTCCTGATTATAGCGTTTTTACTTTATAACACTAGACAGTTCTTATCTTCGCCTCTAAAGAGGCCATTCACGTGGAAAGAAAAATTAATCGGTTGCTCATTTAATCCGCAACGCTTTACTAAAGGATTGGTTTCTTTTCCCCTTTCCCTCTCTTGTAGATGCTACAACACTTGACCAACAACGAAGTTCACAGCCGCCATTTTAATACTGTTTTGATCCCGGCCAATCCTTTAGAAGATTGAGAGTGCTGATATATAATACATCGATGATAAATGAGAAATGATATTTCTCGCTCAGTATGAAACCAATAATCAAAAGATGCGGCCGACAATTTGTGTGTCTGTCGTCAACTTTTTGAGTTTGAATGAAATGTTTTTGAAACCAAGTTTCAAGATTGATAGTCGCAGTGGAAAGAAAGAAAGAAAGAAATAAGGAAAGAAAGAATATGCATAAATTGTGTGAAAAATAAAATGAATTATTCTGAGCACATTCAGAAATGAATACGCATAAAAGAAGGAAGGAAAAACGATATGTGTGTATGTATGCAAGCATTTATACATACATAGATACATACACACACACACATTTATATATATATATATATATATATATATATATATATATATATATATATATATATATATACATATATATATACATACATATATATGTATATATATATATATATATATATATATACATATATATGTATATATATATATATATATATATATATATATATACATATATATGTATATATATATATATATATATATATATATATATACATATATATGTATATATATATATATATATATATATATATATATATACATATATATGTATGTATATATATATATATATATATATATATATACATATATATGTATGTATATATATATATATATATATATATATATACATATATATGTATGTATATATATATATATATATATATATATATATATATATATATATATATACATATATATGTATATATATATATATATATATATATATATATATATATATATATATATATATACATACATATATATGTATATATATATATATATATATATATATGTGTGTGTATATATATATATATATATAAATGTGTGTGTGTGTGTGTGTGTGTGTGTGTGTGTGTGTGTGTGTGTGTGTGTGTGTGTGTGTGTGTGTGTGTATCAAAGAAAGCAAAATATCAGGTGCTGTATGGGTATGCGTATATAAAAACTTATCAAATAATTAAGATAGATATATGCACGTACTGTCACAGAAGATGGAATCAATGGATGCAAGTCTTGAAAATCCTAGAAACAGTTAACTATAATTTATGTGCTCATATAGATGCGGACGTATTAAATATCAATAGTCTATATCTACACATACACACACGCATTCACACACACACACTCACACGCACACAGACATACGTGTGTGTATATAAACATGGTGCGATTGTTAAATTATCTCCGTTTTATATTTTTAATTCCGTGCATGGACATTGTTTGTTTTTGATTTTCTCGACTATACAGTATTGTAGGGTTAGTTGGGCACCGTCTGTGACAGAAAAAAAAACATCTCCATGACGCAATTCACTCTGCCAGAAATTTGGAAACGACATGTTGTACTGCTTGGCATTTGTGCCGGAAGCTCCAATACGAATATTTCAGAGTGCTTAGGTGTCAATCAGAGGACAGTGTAGAGGATTCGGAAAGAGTTGGATGAGTCTAATGGTGATTACGAAGGTACAGAAGATCGGAAAACTCACTCTGAACGTTCTGATAAGAAAAGAACTCCTGAATTTGTTGGTGAGATCCAGGCTATGATTGACAGCGATCTCTCCAAGTCAATCAGGTCCATCGACGGGGACATGGGAGTGTCTGAGTTTCTTATCGGGCAGCTAATGCATGAAGACATTCGGTATTCCTCATACGAGATGCGAAAGGGCCATTTTTTTAAATCCCAAGCCATCAAGGACAAGAGGAAAGACCATGCTACAAAGCTTTTGAACAAACTCAAGCATCTCCTCCAATCGAACATGCTTTGGTTTTTCTTATACGTGAAAAACTTCTGCCGGGTGAACAGAGAGTGATAAAAATCAAACACCCGGGCAACATCATGGTGTTTGGAGTGATCACTAGTGATGGCGACGTTATGCCTCCTCCGTTGATACTCTCACAGTTTCTGCCAAATTACATTCATAACAAGATGTCCGTCAGTATAAGACAAAAGTAGAAGTGATAAATGCCAAGGTGCAACAGTGCAGGATCGAACCCGGTACCAAACGGAATGTTCGACCATTTTCTCAACCATAGAGTTATTAACTCTTAATGGATATTAAGCGTTTAGAAAAAAAAAACCCGACAAAACCGAACGATCTCAATTTTAGACGTTTCACCGCCAAGATAAACCGTACGCTCTTTCTCTTCCCCGTCATGTTTTAATTTTAATCGACCACAAAGACGGAAATACGTTCATCTTTATTGATTTGCATTGAAGCTTGAAATTTCATGTGATTCCATGCGGAAATTGTCTTGGTTAAATCCTCCTTTAATCATTGATAGTTTAGTTTAAGTTCAGTTAAATTATAATTATTTTATTTATATGATTCCTAGTACTAGAGGCGAAATCGTTTTTATCGGTTAGATCAACGAAAGCAGTGAGATGGTTAAAGATGTAGATTTATTATGATATTATCACTTCATCTTGGAACATCTTAACAATAAAAATCTACCCATGTTTTCGTCAACAAAGGAAATGAAATCTATATAAAGATTTTTCTGGCGGAAATTTGCGTGACACACAGACACACACACATACACACACAAGCTGCACACATACACAAACAAGTGTGTGTGTACAGACATATGTAAGTGCATATATATCAATGTAATATATACGCATAAATATATGCATGTATGTATGTATGTATGTATGTATGTATGTATGTATTTAAAAGTATATGCTTATATACGAGGCACGCATACAAATATATAAATGCCTCTAGAATATAAAAACAAGCGTGCGTAACATTTTCATTTATTCGTATATGTTCATAAATATACATACATATCTATAAATATAGATGTATATGCATTTATATTTATGTGTTTATGAATACACATATCATATATATATATATATATATATATGCGTGTATGTGTGTGTATAAAGACATATATATATATATATATATATATATATATGCGTGTATGTGTGTGTATAAAGACATATATATATATATATATATATATGTATGTATGTATGTATGTATGTATATACACAGTCATTTCAAAAGTAAATAGATGCTATTATGTTTGAAAGAACGATTTGTAGAAACAAAATAATGCCGCTTAAAATATTTATTCGAGTAGCAAGTCTTATGAGGTAAGGTAACGCTAAGGTAAGACTTCCTCCGGTCATAAATGACCATGATATTGCACCTAGAAAGTTACCCCCACGAAGCACAAGTCCGAGCAAGTTTGTTTATGGAAGACCAGTAGTCGCCCATACATACCAGCCTCCTCTCTCCACGCCACTGTTGCTGTCCAAGGAAAAAGGTAAAGGCCGATACAGTTTGGCACCAGTGACGTCACATCTCATTTCTACAGCTGAATGAACTGGAGCAAAATGAAAGAAAGTGTCTTGTTCATGAACACAACGTACAACCCGGTCCCAGAATCGAAATCATAAACTCACGATTATAAGCCCACGCTCTAACCACTGAGCCATGCGTCTTCAAGCACATCATATACAGTATGTACATATTAGGTTAAAAAACTCTTTCTGGATAGAAGTCGAAATGTACCCGTCGGACTCGAACTCATATCTGTAAGCATGACAAGCGTTCCACCATTGGGCCAAAGCAATCATCCGAACTCCTCTATCCATTTTAGAAATCTTATTCTTATCAGCAAAAATTTGTTATAAGAATTTTATAAGCTTTCGAGAGAACGTGAAATAATTCAATTTTGGAAAATTGGATCTCGAATACATCACATAAAACTATAAATAATAGCCGATAAATATTAAAGGTTGAAAAACCACTCTTGGATAGAATAAGTGGAAAGCTGCTCCTGATATTCGAGCTCACATCTTCTGTAGACATGACTGGTATTCTACTATTGGAATTATTTCACTTTCTCTCGAACGTCTATAAGATTCTTATGGCGTTATCTTAATCTAGTATTTAGTAGACATGCCTTGTGCAGTTTTTAAACGTTCGACCCATTTGGCATCGTATAAATGAGTTCAGAAACTGTCTCCTGTCGAATTTCTGCTCAAGCTGCACACAAGATGTCGAACAAATCTGACTTGGGTGTTAATTTCTGTGACGTTTTCCGTACTACTATGTCCAGTATGCTCCAAAGGTGTTCAATGGGGGTCATATCAGAAAACTGGCTGGGCCAAGGGTCTCTTCTGTTTCATCTCCCCACCTCTGCTAGTCACGGGTGTATTTGGCTCTGTGACTTGGGGCACCATCCTTCATAAATAAGGTGGCATTTTTTCTTTATTATCTGACCACTGGAGAAAATTGGGAGAAGTCCTTGTCGAAGGATGAAGATTTATTTTCATGAGTTTATGCTGCCAAAAAACTCCACCAGTTCTGAAAGGCCAGTGCTCCAGATTGCTTTCCACAACTCACTGAAAAACCGCCATGATTCGCAGTTGGTTGCAGCGATGTCAACCACACTCATAGTTAGGCAGTCTCCAGCCCCATACACGTTCACCGTCAGAAAATTCGTACGAGAATATGACAGCTTCCTAAAACGTCATGGATCTCTCTAACATCACGTGTACCCACTCGTTTCTTTGCATATTTACTACCACCACAGTAGCTAAGTTGATGGAGATACTTCACAGAAGTACTCCGGTTCATTCGGAGTTGTTCTGCAACATCAGCTGCCTTACCACGGAGATTATTTCTAACTATCCTGTGGATTGCCAGAAGACACCTGTCAGAGTCAGAGGGCTTAGGTCAACCTAAGTGAGATGTTCTTGTTTGCTTTTCTTTGCTGGTGAATTGTACAAACGCTGTCGACTCTATCAAGAGGAATCCCGAGGCTTCGTGCAATCAGACGCTAGGTCTAACCTCAGATTGACAGACAATACTCTCTCTTTGAAAATCAGACAGCTCTTTTGCTTTTGGTTTTCTCCACATGGTTTGCTAACAAATAATATTCTGTAGGCTGAAATGAAAGATGACAATACATTAACAAGTCTCACAGTGCCTGCCCAGATAAAATGGTATAATGAGAGCCGTCAGTTTACTGTTGTGACGTTTTCCCAGCTACATGGTTCCGGATTCAGTCCCACTGCGTGGCACCTTGGGTAAGTGTCTTCTACTATAGCTTCAAGCCGACTAAAGC
>NC_142929.1:139997715-140012715 GCF_046866305.1 Octopus bimaculoides
TCGTAATGTTTTGTATGTCAGTGAACGTCTGGTTAGCAAAAAAAAAAAAAAATGAATAAAGATAAAATTTCTTAGTTTTTGGCATTCATACAGCTACCACCAATGAAAAATATTTGTTGTTTCTGTTTCAACAGAAGATGGCCCATATATAACAATAATGGTGTTTTGCCTCCTCCTCCTCCTCCTCCTTCTCGTCATCATCATCATCATTATTATTATTATTATTATTATTATTATTATTAGAATTATTATTATTATTGTTATTATTATTATTATTAGTAGTAGTAGTAGAAAGGATGGTGAGCTGGCAGAATCGTTAGCACGCTGGACGAAATGCTTAGCGGTATTTCTCCCGTCGCTACGTTCTGAGTTCAAATTCCGTCAAGGTCGACTTTGCCATTCACTTTCGAGATTCGCTGAAATCATCATCATCATCATCACCACCACCATCATCATCATCATCATCATCATCATCACCACCGTCGTTTGTTTCTAACATAAGCACAAAAAATGAATTTGGAGGAGATGAATAGTCAAATGGAACTGAACTCTGGACTTTCGTTTATCGAACTCCGAACGGGTAAAAGTAAAGCTGAGGCCGGTGGGATATGAACCCCGAACTTTCATAGTCTTAACTCCCCACCGCAAGGCATTTTGAGCGATTCTACCAATCTATCATCACCTTCTCAGATCACAGTAATAACTGTTTCAAACGCGGGTACAAAACCACAAATTAAGAGGAGTAAATTAGCCCCAGTACTTGACTAATACTTTATTTTATCGACTCCAGGAAGGAGGGAGTTGAAATTAATTTCAGAGGGATTTGTACACAGATTGCAAAAAGCCGGATCGAAAAATGTAAAGCATTTTATCCGACGCTCTAACGATTCTGCTGATCTAACACGCAACAACGACAATGTACAGGATTTAACAGCGATAACGCATGCCACTTAATAAAACGATAATGTACAAGGTTTAACATCGATAATGTACAACATTTAACAGAGATAATGTGCGACACTTAACAGAGATAATGTGCGACACGTAACGGACAGTACTTAGCAAACTCAAATATACAGCACCTAACTATGATAACGTATAATACTGGACACTACAAGCAGAAAATATTATTACTGCTAGAGTGTAACATTTAACATTGCCAGCGAGTAACATTTCTAACGCGTAACATCTAACGTTGCAAGCGTGTGACAATTATGTGGGTGTATAACTTTTAATATTTCCAGCACGTAACACTTAACGCTACCAGTGTACTCAACACTTAACACTGCCAGTGTATAACAGGAAAAGTGCTAGCGTTCAGTACAAAACACTACGGATTTTCTTTTATTCTTTTATTCTTTTACTTGTTTCAGTTATCTGACTGCAGCAATGCTGGAGCACTGCCGATAGTCGAACAGATCGATCCCAGGACTTATTCTTTATAAGCCTGGTACGTTTTCTGTCGGTACCTTTTGCCGAACCGCTAGATTTCAGGTACGTAAATACACCAGCATCGGTTGTCAAGCGATAGTCACACACACACACACACACACACACATACACACAGACACACACACACACACACACACACACACACACACACACACACACACACACACACACACACACACACACACACACACACACACACACACACACATGACGGGCTTCTTTCGGTTTCCGTCTACCAAATCCACTCATAAGGTCGGCCAGAGGCTATAGTAGAAGACACTTGCCTAAGGTTCCATGTAGTGGGATTGAATCTGGAACCACGTGGTTGGTAAGCAAGCTTCTTTATTTCATAGAAATTGTCCATAAAAGCCTTACATAGAGGGAGCAGTACAAGGTGGCGACAAAAAAAACAACAACAAAAACAACACGCTTCCTCCTCCCAGCTATGTCAAGGTAGAGCTTGCTAGAACAGCAGGTAAATCTTCATCAAATCACACCTTATTAATCAAAGAAAGAACACGTTGTATAATGTATTCCTAGATGCATTATTTGAAACTAATATGTCCCAGTGGCGATATCGTCCGAACCCTCGCCGCCATTCATATGTCCTATCATGGCGACGTATTTCGCCGTCTCTGCTGGACTGATCCGAACGGCGTACCTTCACCAACCCACATTACTGACTGTGTCAGTCCACTATTTATTAGTAGTAGACCAGCTCACTTCTCGCATGGGGGCGTCCGCCACAACAGAAAATAAAATAGACCGGTCATGGTTGGAACGCTTTGATCATAGATTTCTATGTTTGATAGCTGATACTTGGACTTTATCCATAAAGCAACAACCATAATTACAGCATCACAAAACTGTGTAACCCATAACAATATAGAAAAGTATAAGATTATTTTCTTCAGAAATTTAATAAAATGTACACGAAGATGGACTCAAGATCTGTATTGTGTTGGTAGACAAGACCTTATTCACTTAACTCTTTCACCTTAATATTATTGCTTACGTAGTTTTTCTCATTACTGAATTGCTCTAAAAATTTGATTACAGTAATTGTAGTCTGAGCTGCAATTTATAACACAGGACAACACACATACATGCACACACAGAAACAGATATATATATATATATATATATGTGTGTGTGTGTGTGTGTGTGTGTGTGTGTGTGTGCATGTATGTGTGTTGTCCCATATATATTTATATATATATATATTTATATATATACATATATATGTAAATCATATGTATATATATATCTATATACATATGTATATACATGTTTCTGTTTATGTGTATATATATATATATATATATATATATATATATATATATATATATATATATATATATATATATATATAAAAAGATAATAAGAGTGAAAAAACTACAGAAGGCTTGTGTTACATGGTTAAAGTATATATTTAAATTATGTCAGAAAAATGTTATAAAATCTTTTTGGTATATAAACATTGTATTTTGAGAAATAACCGGTTTCGTGTTGTCTTTTCAAATTTCTCTACTTCATTGTAACATGCGTTCGCTCCAGTCTGAAAAAAAGAGTTCTAGATAGGGGGAGGTAATTAGGGATTTCTTCCGGAATAAGGGAGATAATCGAAATCTAGGAGGTGGTAGAATTTGATTAATTTACCATGGTTTTGTTCTATATTTTTTTCCTTCTCAGTGGGGTGATGAATTTCCTTATTTAACCCAAACTTAACCATTGCTAACACATTTAAATAAGGAAATTCATCACCCCACTGAGAAGGAAAAAAATATAAAGCAAAACCATGGTAAATTAATCAAATTCTACCACCTCCTAGATTTCGATTATCTCCCTTATTCCGGAAGAAATCCCTAATTACCTCCCCCTATCTAGAACTCTTCTTTTCAGACTGGAGCGAACGCATGTTACAATGAAGTAGAGAAATTTGAAAAGACAACACGAAACTGGTTATTTCTCAAAATACAATGTTTATATACCAAAAAGATTTTATAACATTTTTCTGACATAATTTAAATATATACTTTAACCATGTAACACAAGCCTTCTGTAGTTTTTTCACTCTTATTACCTTTTATACATCCAACCACGTGCTTTCACATACCAACTTTCTCACCTATATATATATATATATATATATATATATATATATATATATATATATATATATATATATATATATGTTTCTGTTTGTGTTTACGTATATATATATATATATATATATATATATATATATATATATATATATACATATATATATATATATATATATATATATATATATATATATATATATATATATATATATATATATATATATATATATATATATATATATATGTATATATATATATATATGTGTGTGTATGTATGTATGTATTATCTATCTGTCTATCTATCTATCTATCTATCTATCTATCTATCTATCTATCTATCTATCTATCTATCTATCTTTATCAACTTAGGTAGGTTCTTTCTCTGAGTAATTTACGTTCTTTTTTTTTTCTCTTTTCTTTACTTTCTTTCTGAAATGTAATCCTTCAGATAATTTAACTTTCCCAGAAAAATAACCCTAACCTATAAAATCGCTGTAAATTCCCATAAATAACTTCTCAACATTGGAACACATTTAACGGGGGGAAATTTTCCGATGGAAAATTTTTCTTTTTCTTGAATATTTTATTCCCCGTTTGACAATTCGGCAATTTAAAATGTCTGCGATGTTAGAAAGTGGACTCAAAATAAACGATTCTATATACGGTAACCAATCAAACTGACGGAAAATTCTGCCATTAGATACAGTTTCTTTCATAAATATTTAGAAACACTAGTCGATAAAATATTTAACGGATCAAGCTATTAAAGAAATCTTTAAGGAATCATTCTACGTTTACTTTTTTTGTTACTTAAAACCATTGAGTGCTCGATGCACGCTTTGAAGTAAAATGTTTAAAGTTTAGTTAGTGTTCACGCACGCACGCTCATACACGAACAAGCGCTCATACTAGAACTCCGTCTGCTGCAACGGTGAGGGTTCCAGTTGATCCGATCAACGGAACAGCCTGCTCGTGAAATTAAGATGCAAATGACTGAGCATTCCACAGTCACGTGTACTCCTATCGTAGATTTCAGGGAGATTCGGAGTGACACAGAGTGTGGCAAAGCTGGCCCTTTGAAATACAGGTACTACTCATTTTTGCCAGCTGAGTGGATTGGAGCAACGTGAAATAAAGTGTCTCGTTCAAGGCGACAATGTGCTGCCGGGAACTCACAGTATTACGATCGTTAACCGAATACACAAACATTACGATCGTTAACCGAATAAACAAACATTGCCTGCTAGCAATGAAGGAAGGAGTACTCCGTTGCTTATGACGAAGAGGGTCCCAGCTGATATGATCAATGAAATAGCCTGCTTGTGAAATTAACGTGCAAGTGACTGAGCAATCCACAGTCACGTGTACCCCTAACCTATTTGTCAGGGAGACTCAGCATGACAAATAGCGTGACAAGGCTGGCCCTTTGAAATACAGGTACTACTCATTTTTGCCAGCTGAGCGAACTGGAGCAACGTGAACTAAAGTGTCTTACTCAAGGCGACAATGTGCCGCCGGGAACTCACAGTATTACGATCGTTAACCGAATACACAAACTAATAAGTCACACATCTTCACTTCACGCAGTCATACACTCACACACGCTCATACACACATACACGCAGACACGTGTATAATATTTCAGACACATTAATGAATACAGGTGACTGCTCGAAACCTTCAGATATGAGTAATAAATCTGGTTTGCCAACACGCGATTGCAATGGACGCCTCACAGATATAACTCAGGTCTGTATTGAGCACTTTGCACCAGAACACAAATCAACACTGCCCACACATCCCTACACATTCTAGTCTGCACATACCATATATCTATGCGACTGACTGAAGAAGATTTACGCAGCAACGTGCCACAAACACTGGTTCAATGACGTCATATTTATTCAATACGCTACCTGACCATGTATTGCCGAACGATTCCTTCCCAGAATTGCAACCGTCTCATATGTGATTATATATATATATATATATATATATATATATATATATATATATATATATATATATATATATATATATATATATATGTAGTGAAACTACCTATTGCCATTAGATACAAAACTACTATCGCCATTACATACAATCTTCTCATTTAAATATAAACAAGCGCGAGCGTAGCGGAGAACCCATTCCTTGTCATCACGTGACTGATTATTATTCGAAGCGGCAACTTCTTCGAACCGTTCCCGCCAGAACGTAAACTGACCAATCACGGCCCCTAATGAGGTCACGTGATAGAATATTTTTCTGAGCCTTCGGGAGCCGATAATTCGCTATAAATAGATCAACTCATACCCAGAAAATTTGTCTCGGTTCAGTTTCTCTTTGAGATCTGTTCCGTGTACCACACGACGGCAGCCAGCGACACATCAACAGCTTCGTCCAACGATGACCACCAACAACGCCGCCACATCAGCAACATGAGTCTACGACTACTAACCAGCATCATCGTCGTGACCAACACGATTCTACGATTACTACTAACCAGCATCAATCTCCACCAGCGTCTACACGACTTTCTATGTACACCAAACTAAACCACCGCAGCACATCTCTCTCTTCGATTCTGTTAGGTGACTTAGCTTCACCACGATAATAAACAGACAAGAGATTTCAGCCAGCGACGAACGACGAACATCTGTATAACAAGAATCACGGCCCGGCATGGAAGCCACCACATCACAACTAGTGATCGCTCTGCCACACTCACAGCCTCCACTCCCTTCACATACAGACTCTTCCAATTGTGTACTAAAGAACTGGTATAAATGCTCACGGTTACTGACTCTCTTTCTATCTGCTGTAATATCTCACATACACATACATGTATCACTCACATACATACTTTTCTTTGTACGACGGCCTGTCTTTGGTTATGTTCTTATATGTCGCATTCACACTCTCACACAGACATAAACTTTAATGCCACAATAAATATTTCTGTTATTCATCTTATACGGTTGTGGTCTTTCATTACTGGTCATCTATGTTATCGTAGTATAACATATTTGTATATCATCTTTGATATATAATTTTGTGTTCGACATAACTATATAGGACAGACAAGTAAGCACTTAGACGGAGGAACACACTACATAAGGAACAGATCCGTTTACCATAGTACAGACAGATTCCTTTGAGTGAATACATAGAGAGATGTGCAGGTAATATTCAATTTTCCCCACCTGCCAGTGCATAGAAACAATTTCTGTGCAAGAACGTTTAAATGAAGAAAATTTATTTCTTGAAAAATACAGAACACGCCTAACTATGAACGCATAACCAATTTTCATCACAGTATATATTTCAATTCATGTTCACATGTACATCACTGTAAATATTTCATCCCACTGCTTTAGATCTTGAGTTTTTGAATACTTATTTACCTCTCCCCCCAAAATGAGCAATTACCTCCCCTGTCTCGAATAATAATGATCACCTACTACCTCCCCTTAGATTTTTCTACCAGTTGATTCATTTCATTCACAAATCCCCATACAAAACATGGACTAAAATTTTCTTAAGAAAATACGAAAATACAATAATGTCAATGTCATGATTAGCGAAAGGCAAACCGGTTGACAAACGCAATTGGTATTTCACTAACAAAATATATTAGAAAATATATTAAAACTATGCAAACTGTGTACATGTTCCTACTTTTATTACATATATATATATATATATATATATATATATATATATATATATATATATATATATATATATATATATATATACGTGTGGGGGGCATTAAAGGGAAATATTATCCGGGCAGATACCGTAGGAGCTCTCAGTTATGTTCCAGGTTACGGCTAACTGCATATATTAGTATTTAACCTTATATCATTACTAGGATTTGTCACTCACGCTGTAAATTCCTTCAACGGGTATATATATATATATATATATATATATATATATATATATATATATATATATATGCATATTTATATGTGTATGTATATATATAGCAGAATAGGAAAAAGAAAGTTCTTGGTTCAGTATTATATATTTGAAAAAATGAATAGACATGGCTTTCATCCCCCCAAATCCATCTCTGCTAATTTTTTCATATATATATATATATATATATATATATATATATATATATATACAAGAATAAGGGCAGAGAATCGTCAATTAATAATAGAATTAATAATTAACAATTTTGCCAAGTAGTTCAGTATGAAAAAAAACCTTTATCGGTAAAACTATTTATCATTATAAATATACAGGGATTAGCAATTGAGTTGCTTCTCCAACATACTGAAAATTTAGAAATAGCAGTCAAAGAACTACTGATTCCAAACTACAAATTTTTCTCTAAAGTGGATGGCGATATTTATGGCACACATAGAACAAAAACCGGAGGGAAAAGCGTAAACAAACCAAGCCTTTAGTTAATTGGATACGCATATATTTGTATGTATGGAAGAAATATCGTCAGTTGAAAGAAATATTGTCAGGAAGGAAGACAGTAGCGGCTATATATCTAAAATCTATGATATTAGTGATTGAACACGCAAAAACTAAAATTCCTGACCCAAAGCAATGATCAGCGTAAAGCTAATCTAAAACACACATGCTCAGGGTGTCGAGAAGTGGAAGCGATCTCGGAATGACTTAGGTGTGAATCGAAAATCTTAATGAAAATATGCCTTCATGAGTTTGACTTAGAAATACATTTTTGAGAAAGAAGACAAGAATGTTAGCGTTCCCACATAATTGTTTGTGAATATATCTTCCCTTCAAATAATTGTGTGTGTGTATATATATATTTATATATACACTCACACATTTACATATGTATGTATGTATGTATGTATGTATGTATGTATGTATGTATGTACGTATCTATCTATCTATCTATCTATCTATCTATCTATCTATCTATCTATCTATCTATCTATCTATCTATCAGTCTGTATCGTTACACAGTTTTCACACAAGAATATTCTTGAATATATCGATATTTTTATTGACATTTATCGCATAGTTAGTTGATCGCCAAAAATTTTATAATATTTAAAAGAAAAAAAAAAAAAATAAAAGCATAAAAAATGAAAAAAATTATGAAAAAATGAAATGAATGAAATAAACAAATAAAAAAATATTGCTTATTTAAAAAAAAAAGATGAAAAACCTCAGACATTTTCAACCATTTTTGTCAGAAAAAAACCAAAAATGAAAATATAATAAATATTAAAATATAAATAATTGAACAATTTTTCCAAAATAAAACATAAATAAAAGTAAAAAATGAAAAATGTAATATTTTTTTTGAATATGTAATTTCTCCTAAAATTGGTAGTTTCCTCTCGTTATTTATTTCTTGAAAAATATATATTTTTGTTGTAATATATGAATATATAAAGCTCGATATAACACTTTCGTTGTAATCTCTGAATATAGAAAAATTCAATATAATACTTTTGTTTTTCCATTTATTATTATTTATTATTTATTATTCATTGTTATTTCTCAGTGGAAAGTGAGGGTGAAAAATGTCTCAAATACCGTTGAAAAAGCTATGCCCTATCGCTTTTCTCCCTACCGATAAATAGAAAATAAGAAACTCCATTGAAGGTTGCTTTCTCTCTCTTTGCCTCTCTCTTCCCTCTTTCTCCATGCGCGTATGTATATGTATATATATGTATGTATGTATATATATATATGTATATGTATGTATGTATGTATATATATATATATATATATATATATATATATATATATATATATATATATATATATATATATATATATATGTATATATATATATATATATATATACATATATATATATATATATATATATATATATATATATATATATATATATATATATATATATATATATATATACATACATATACATATATATATATATATTATATATATATATATATATATATATATATATATATATATATATACATATATATATATATATATATATATATATATATATATATATATATATATATATATATATATATATATATATATGTATATACATATGCATGCATATTTTTTGATAATTTTTCCGTTAACTTCGTGAATGATGATCACAGCTATCAATGTATTTTATAAAAGATTTTTGAAATAAGAGTTAAAAAAAAGGGCATTACTAATCGCATGTCACGTTCATCAATATCATCATCATCATCATCATCATCATCATCATCATCATCATCAGCAGCAGCAGCAGCAGCATCATCATTATCATTACCATCACCACCATTGCTATCATTATTATTACTTTTACAAGCATCATCATCATCTCCATCATCATTATCGAGAAAAGTTCTCCCAGTTGTTATTAATTTATTATTCAATTACTATTATTATTATTATTATTATTATTATTGTTCAGTAGTTTCATTTTTATAACGTGCTTTCACTTCACTACCGAGCGCAGCTCTGTGCGCCTTGGGTATGTGCTGTGGTTTGCTGTGGTGCTTTTATGTTTACTGTATTGAAAGTGTTTTGCGTAGAATGTGTGCAGTACCCAGTAGTGCAATTTTCTGTATGTTACATATATTTGTAAGTCCTGGTATTTTTGTTATGTATTTGTCTGAGTATTTTTTTATTATACCTAAGGCACCTACTATGATAGGAATTGTTTCTGTTTTTAGACTCCACATTCGAGTTATCTCTATTTCCAGGTCTTTGTATTTTGAAAGTTTTTCCATTTCTTTTCGAGAAACGTTGTCATCTGCTGGTATTGATACATCAATTAGAAAGCATTTTTTTCCTTCATGATCTTTGACAACTATATCTGGTCTATTTGCCTTAATTTCTCTATCTGTGTGTATTGGCATATCCCAGAGTATGGTTGCTTTCTCGTTTTCTGTGACCTTTTCTGGCGTGTGTTTATGCCATCTTTTTTCTGTTGTTATTCCATAGTGTTGGCATAGCTTCCAGTGTATATAGGTCCCAGCTCTGTCGTGTCTGTGAATATATTCTTTCTTAGCCAGGACTGGGCAGCCAGAGATAATATGATTTATTGTTTCTTGTCCATCTCCACATATTCTACAGTTACTTGTTATATTTCTTTTCATTATGTGTTTTTGGTAATTTCTGGTGGGGAGGCTCTGGTCTTGTGCAGCAATTAAAAATCCTTCAGTCTCTGCTTTGAGTCCTGAGCTTCTCAGCCATTGCTGGGATTTTTCTCTGTCTATTTCTTTCGCATTTAGTTTAGCCCAGTATTTACCATGTAGGGGCTTTTCTTGCCATCGTTTTATCATGGTCCGTTGCTGTTCTAGTTTTAGTTTGGATTTCATTTGTTTTATAGCTTTTGTTGTTTCTTCTTCTTCTTCTTCTTCTTCTTCTTCTTCGTATTTGTTAGGTAGATTGATTTCTTGTTTGTATTTGTCAGCTTCCTTAAATACTGAAAACAGTTTTTTGTTTTGCTCGTGTTTTGTGGCTATTTGTATTAGCTTCCCTTGCTTCTGGAGTAGGTATTTTTGCAGTCCTATGGTGGTTATTTTATAATAGTTTTCTAGCTGTATAAGACCCCTGCCACTTTCTGTGCGTTGTATATATAGCCTTTCTATGTCAGATTTTGGGTGGTGCATCCTATATCCTGTCATTATTTTTCTTGTTTTCCTGTCTATTTTACATAGTTCGTTTAGTGTCCAGTTAAGGATGTTGTAGCTGTAGCTTATAACTGGGACAGCTAAAGTGTTGATACCCATTATCTTGTTTTTAGCATTGAGTTCTGTTTTTAGTATTGATCTAACTCGTCTATAGTACTCTTTCTTTATTTTTTCTTTCATTTGTGTATGTTGTATCCTATCTAGTTCATTGACTCCTAAATACTTATATGGTTGGTTTTCGTCTAGTTCTCTTATTTCATTGGCTTTATCTAGTGTTATATTGCTACTTTTAACTAATTTTCCTCTTTTCAGGGTTGCTTTGGCACATTTTTCTAATCCGAATTTCATGTCTATTTCCTTGGTAAAGCCGTGTACTGTCTGTAGTAGTGTTTCTAGCTCTTTGTCGTTTTTAGCATATAATTTTAGGTCATCCATATATAGAAGGTGGCTGACTGTTTTTCCGTAGCATTTGTAACCGCATCCAGTTCTATTTAGCAATTCGGTTAAAGGTGTGAGTGCCAGGCAGAACAGGAGTGGAGAGAGCGTGTCTCCCTGGAATATTCCTCTTCTAATGGGGATGGCTTTCGTTTTCACAAGTCCCTCTTTTGTTTGGAGTTGTAGCACTGTCTGCCATTTGTTCATTGAGTGCTCTATGTATTTTATGATAATTGGTGCCACCTTGTTTATGGCTAGTGTTTCCAGAATCCACGTGTGGGGAACACTGTCGAAAGCCTTTTGGTAGTCCACCCAGGCCATACTGAGGCCTTTCTTCTTTCTGCGGCTGTCTTCAGTTATGGCTTTATTGATCAATAATTGATCTTTACAGCCGTATGAGCCCTTGCAGCATCCCTTCTGCTCTTCTGGAAACAGGTTGTTATTTTCCAGGTGTTTACTCAATCTCTGCGATATTATTGCAGTAAAGGCTTTGTAGATCGTAGGGAGACAGGTTATAGGTCTATAGTTTTGTGGTTTCTCCGTTTCCGTGGATTTGGGGATTAAGATGGTTTTCCCTTTTGTGAGCCATTCAGGCATTGTCTCTGGATCTGCGAGTATGTTGTTAAAGTTTTCTGCCAGCTTTTTATGCATTGCTGGCAGGTGTTTTAACCAGAAATTGGGGATCTTGTCGTGTCCAGGTGCCTTCCAGTTGCTTAGTCTTTGCAGTGTCTGGGTGACCTCTTCAGTTGTTATAGGGGCCCAGGGTTGCTCAGGTACTAATTTCATTGTTTTAATGGTCCTTTTCTGGGGTTGTTGATTCACTGACCATATTTGTTTCCAGAATTTCTCTAGTTCTTCTGCTGTTGGTGCTGAAGTAATGTCTATTTTATTTTTACCCAGTTCTTGGTAGAGTTTTTTGGGGTTGGATTTGAACTGTTTGTTTTGTTCAAAGAAACGTTGGCGTTTCTCATACCGGCGGATCCTTTGTGCTTTGGCAAGGATGTCTTGCTTTAGTTTTTCTTTTGCCTCAGGTAAATCTTTTTCTGTAATGCTGTATTTGTACAGTATTTTTGTTTTCTTCTTGTTACTTAGTAGTGTTGATTGTTTACTAATTTCGTTGAGAATCGATAAATCTTTTCTCTTTTTTTAAATTTTGTTCTGGATGTTATTTATCCACAAGGTCTGTTTGGGTGGTAGAACTCCTGTTCGGATGGGTTTGAGTGAGTATCCTGCTTCTTTTGTGGCTGCAGTGGCTGCCGCATATATTATGTCATTTAACTCAGTGATATTGCCTGTTGTTTCTGTGGTTGTTAGTTCCGCGACGGCCAGGTTTATGCTATTTATTATTGATGTTGTTTTATTGTCTATTTTGATTTTTGGGAGATATAATCTGTGGTCCATTCTAAGATCTGTGGTTTTCAGTTCTTTGGTTATTTTCATTTTCATAGTATCGTAATTATTAGGTTTCCCTTCGTTATTTCCAGGTTTTATATTTGTTTTGCCTTCCTTTTCATTCATATGTTTGTCTGTGGTGTTCTGGTTTGGTGCTTTTTGTACACTATTATCCATCTCTACGGTCTGGGTTTGTTGTTTTTTGTTTACTTCGTTTTTGCCGGAAATGTTACGTTTGTCCTCGTGTTTTGCTATCTCAGTGTTTATATTATTATTTGGCATTGCTGTGTGACTACTATCTAGATTTTCCTGATGTATTTTTTCTTTCAATTGTTCTATTTCTATTTCTGATATTTTTTTTGCTTTTAGAATATATCTTCTTATGTTAGCTAGTTTGTTAGGGTTCATTGTTTTATCGAGGTCTATATTTACATTATTTTTCTTCCATATTTTATATGTATGTGTTGTTGTGTTTTCGTTTTTTGGGTAGAGCACTGCTGTGAAATAGGCGTATAGTATCGAAATGTATTCCTCACGTGTCCATTTATGCCGTTTTGGTTTTGTTTGCGGGACATGAGGAACAACGTCCGGTCCTTTATTTTGACGGTCATCGTTTTCGTAGGTCACCGGTTCGTTTATTTCTGTTGTCAGATTATTTTGCACGTTCAGATCTTCGTATTTTTTTCGTAACAAGCTTACAGTACGCACTTCTCGGTTGTTATTCTTGGGTGTAATAATACCGGTGTTATTTAATCTGTTTGTAATTTGTTTGTACATGGTGTTTTGGGGTTCGAAGATGGTTTGATTTTGATGTAACACGTGTGTTTACGATCGCTGTGCGGGTAGTGGAGGTATCAAGTTAAAATACATCATTATATTTGGAAAGATAGAAATAAATTTCAATGAGTATTACTTACTCGGATATAATCCAGCCCCTTGTCAGCTATTTTTTGGCTCAATGCGATGTCTTTATTTCCGATGTTTTTGGATAAGTTTCGGAGCAGTGATTTATCGTTCTCACATGTTAAACTTCCCCGGTGTAGTTTTTTGTTAAACTTCCCCGGTGTAGTTATTATTATTATTATTATTATTATTATTATTATTATTATTATTATTATTATTATTATTATTATTATTATTACTATTATTATTATTATTATTATTATTATTGTCATTATTATTGTCATTATTATTATTATTATTATTATTATTATTATTACTATTATTATTATTATTATTATTACTGTTACTATTACTATTATTATTGTTCAGTAGTTTTATTTTTATAACGTGCTTTCACTTCACTACCGAGCGCAGCTCTGTGCGCCTTGGGTATGTGCTGTGGTTTGCTGTGGTGCTCTTATGTTTACTGTATTGAAAGTGTTTTGCGTAGAATGTGTGCAATACCCAGTAGTGCAATTTTCTGTATGTTATATATATTTGTAAGTCCTGGTGTTTTTGTTATGTATTTGTCTGAATATTTTTTTTATTATACCTAAGGCACCTATTATGATAGGAATTGTTTCTGTTTTTAGACTCCACATTCGAGTTATCTCTATTTCCAGGTCTTTGTATTTTGAAAGTTTTTCCATTTCTTTTAGAGAAACGTTGTCATCTGCTGGTATTGATACATCAATTAGAAAGCATTTTTTTTCTTCATGATCTTTGAGAACTATATCTGGTCTATTTGCCTTAATTTCTCTATCTGTGTGTATTGGCATATCCCAGAGTATGGTTGCTTTCTCGTTTTCTGTGACCTTTTCTGGCGTGTGTTTATGCCATCTTTTTTCTGTTGTTATTCCATAGTGTTGGCATAGCTTCCAGTGTATATAGGTCCCAGCTCTGTCGTGTCTGTGAATATATTCCTTCTTAGCCAGGACTGGGCAGCCAGAGATAATATGATTTATTGTTTCTTGTCGATCTCCACATATTCTACAATTACTTGTTATATTTCTTTTCATTATGTGTTTTTGGTAATTTCTGGTGGGGAG
>NC_142929.1:140017715-140030215 GCF_046866305.1 Octopus bimaculoides
ACACATAGATATCAATATTTATATATCTATGTATATATGCACATGTACATATGACTACATACACACATTGATTATAAACGTCTATATACAAACATACATACATACATACATACATATATATATATATATATATATATATATATATATATATATATATATATATATATATATATATATATATAGACATATATGAGCGTAATCGTTAGGAGAGATTCAAAAGAATTATTAAAAAATGGACAACATGAATCATATAAGCATAACACTTCTATGGTTTAGAACAAGAAGCAACCTCGCTGCAGATGAAAATTGCAACATGTTTTCGATTCGTACTCTTATCAGTTTTACTCCACTAATGCCAATAATCTCTTCGGAGAAAGCATGTTAGTTGCAGTATTGAAACTTCCCTTTATCTCAGATATATATTGCCTCTTTGTCTAGTTAAAAGTCACCATTACCATTGCCATTGCTGTTATGAAATTAGAATGAAACTGATGGTAACAGTGTGGTAGAAATGGTAAAATCTCGGAATAGTAATGCTGCAATAAAATCCCAGCAAATGTTTTCTGTTTTATATTCGCGTTGTGAGACTTGTTAATTGAATGTATTCCTATATACCTACATGAGAATTGCTTATGGGTTAAGTAGTATGAGTAGCTGACTCGAGCAACGAGAGGAGCCAAGGTCACGTGATAGAGTTTCGGTTATCAGTTCGTTGATCATTTACTTATAATTGTCAGTGACTTCTGCTGTGTTCGTTCCACTACTTGTCATATATTTTTCAATTTTTCAATAGGCGTAGGAGGGGCTGTGTGTTAGGTAGCTTGCTTACCAACCACATGGTTCCGGGTTCAGTCCCACTGCGTGGCACCTTGGGCAAGTGTCTTCTACTATAGCCTCGAGCCAACCAAAGCCTTGTGAGTGGATTTGGTAGACGGAAATTGAAAGAAGCCCGTCGTATATATGTATATATATATATATATATATATATATATGTATGTGTGTTTGTGTGTGTCTGTGTTTGTCCCCCCGACATCGCTTGACAACCGATGCTGGTGTGTTTACGTCCCCGTGACTTAGCGGTTCGGCAAAAGAGACCGATAGAATAAGCACTGGGCTTACAAAGAATAAGTCCTGGGGTCGATTTGCTCGACAAAAGGCGGTGCTCCAGCATGGCCACAGGCAAATGACTGAAACAAGTAAAAAAAAAAGAAAGAAAAAAAGACATGGGAAAGAAAACTTTTCCTCAGGGGAACCAAAGCAGAGTTGAAAAAGCAGGGATCCTCTTGGTGAAAAGCAGAAAAGACAGCCCTGAGTCGGGAGGGAAGAGTGTAAGGAAGCAAGGAAGTAAAGAAAAAGCATACAATAGCTTGGATATAGGGATAATTAATAATAATAAATGAACAGCATTTGCGCTGTTCTGGAATAATGTATTTATAGATTAATCGTCAACTTCCACGACCCGTGGAAATTCCACAGCTATTTTGCAAACCATAAAATGTTCGGAAGTCTATAAGAAACCATAGAATTTATACTTTCTTTTGAAATTGTATTTCATTTGAAACATCTGCTTCTTTAAATGTTGACAAAGTCTTAGAATAACTTTAATATTTCTTCCTCCATCTAGTCATTGATTTTATTATTTCTCTTCTTCCTGGCGGAATCGTTACCGTGCCAGAAAAGTGATTAGCGGTATTTCGTTCGTCTTTGCATTCTGCGCGCGTTCAAACTCCACCGAAGTAGACTTTACCTTTCACCCCTTTTGGGGTCGATAAAATAAGTACCAGTTGATTACTGGGGTCGGTGTAATCGATTTATCCTCACCGAAATTGCAGTCCTTGCGCCAAAATTTGAAACCATTATTTCCTCTCTTTCTTTTTTCTCTCTCCCTTCTATCTATCTATCTATCTATCTATCTATCTATCTCTCTATATATCTGTCTGTCTATTTTGATTCATCTCTGTCACATGTCCTCACCATAAATTCGGATTGACCAATATTGAGAATGAAACTAGACAGACTGAAACCACATGGAAGCCTGCCAGATACCTTATACCTAAAATTCAAAGAACCACCCTGGTCACATGGTTATTGCGTGTTGACTATGATGAAAGTTACAGACCGAAGCGTTGGACTTCGCCTTTTCTTCATTTATCTTCGAACTGTTTGTATTCACTGTTCGCTGACGCTGATCATCACCAGTTTCTCGTATGGTTCTCTTTACTAAAATGTATCTAGTTAAATGTTACTAGTTCAATTCAGCTAACAAGGATACGACTTCCGTCGGTTGCAACGATGAGCTTTCAGTTGTTCGATTGACTGAACATCCGACTCGTTAAATTAACTTGTAAGTGGCTGAATATTCCATGGACACGTGTCCTTAACGCAATTCCCACACCAAATCAGCGTTACACGATATATTACATGAGTGTACCTTTGAATAAAGAGTACAGTCTGTTCGATGGACTTCGCACAATTTCCGTCTACTCCAGTTTCACTCCCAAGGTACCAGTCAGCTCAAAACTATGGTAAAAACATTCATCAAGGTTGCCACCCTGTGGATCGAACCCAGAACTGAGTTATTGAGAAGCGAACTTCTAAACTACTCAGCCATACCTTCATACAATAGTCAGGTTGCTGTTGTTGTTGTTGCTGTTACTATTATTGTTACTACTTTTACTGTCATTGTTTCGCCTTAGGAGATTGTTGATTAGGCACACCTATAACTAATGACGTTTCCACTGAGCTCATCCCGATGTTTTCAACTCTGAAACTCAACAATGCTTAGACACTGCACGATGTGTGCTGTACAGTTTCGTTGTTCTGTGTATATCTCGGGTAGTCCCGTGTGGCGGCACTTCCTTTCCAGTAGAGCAGTGGTGCTCAACAATGTTTTGCCGATAGATCCCCTTATATTTCTATTTCATTATGGTGGATCACCTTAGCGACTTATAGTTTTATAGACACCTCTTTCAAAATTCCTATTTTGTTTTTCACACGTTCACTTGCATAGGTTGAACTTTGTAAAACGTTAGAGAAAAAAACATAGCTATTTCTTGCAATAAATACAATTAAAGCAGATTGCGAATTAATTGTCAGTGGACAGATTAGCTTAACAAGTTAAGCACCCGACCGGTAATCAAAGAGATGTATGTTCAAATTTCATGGCTGGTTGCTTATAAATTTTCCCGCTTTATATGGATATTTTATTCTGTCTCTGTTATTCTATCAGCTTTTCTACGTTTGAAAATCAATTATTACCTTACCTGTATCTTGTAATACATTTCAAAGCTTATTAAACAAACATAAGTTTATTTACATTTATCGTAATTAAAGTAGAAATTTTCGTGGACTCTTAAAATACTACTTTGGATTATTATTTTTCTTGCGTGGGCCCCTCCCCCCACAAATCTTATATTGTTCCCCAGGAGTCCGTGGTTGCGAACCATTCCTGTACAGTTTACTCGAACCTGCAGTACCCCTCTATAGCACCGCCAAGTCAAGCAATTCTGGTAATTTCTTGCCTGAAAATCCTCCGGAACAAAGCAACTAGTTCATCTTTGATGACAAACAGACTTTCCCCAAGAATTCTATAAAACTAGTTTTTAAAAACCTTATGGCTAAGGAGATCCACCATAATGAAATAGAAATCAAAGGGGGTCTATCGGCAAAAAATGGTTGAGCACCACTACTCTACTGGAAAAGAAGTGCCGCCACACGGGGCTACCTGAGATATACACAGAACAACGAAACTGTACAGCACACATCGTGCAGTGTCTAAGCATTGTTGAGTTTCAGAGTTGAAAACACCGGGATGAGCTCAGCGGAAACGTCATTAGTCAAGACTTTCCACTCTCACCCCGCCTCTAAATCTCTATATTTTTCTAACGTAGAACTTCCAACGACCTCATTGCCCAACCGGTAGAGGGCGGTGAGCACCAGACGACATTCCAGGTGCCGCGAATCGTTGATTTCTCAACGCTGTTTTGACTCTCTGGATTCGGTTCAGTCAGCTGTAAATGTTCAACTCTAATATGTTGCTAATGACAATGTGAGTAACGCGGACTTGGCAAGCTGTGAGATGACATTTCATTTTTAATTTCAACCTACCTTGAATAATAATATGCAAATATTCCGCTGAATGAATAATTTCCTTGTTATTTCGCATCAACGCCACAGACAATTTTATAAGTGCCATGCTATTCTTGCACGCTTACGCACTTATTCACTTTGGCACGTCTGCCTGCCTGCCTGCCTGCCTGACTTTCTGCATGTCGGTATGTTTCTATGTGTACACACACACACACACACACACACACACACACACACACGAGTAAAATAAATATGTATATAGATGTCTATGTATGTATATATGTTTGTGTATGTACATGTTTGTGTGTGTATATATATATATATATATATATATATATATATATGTGTGTGTGTGTGTGTGTGTGTGTGTGTGTGTATGAGTGTGTATGTATTCACACATGCAAGCATAAATATAAGTATACGTATATATTTGTGTATATATGCCTGCATACTGAAACACGCGCTCGCAAGTATATATACATATGTATATAAATATATATACAAGCACATTATAAATATAAGTGTGTGTATATATATATATATATATATATATATATATATATATATATATATATATATGTATATATATATGTGTTTGTGTGCGTATATATATATATATATATATATATATATGCGTGCGCATGTATATGTATATGTATATATGTAGCTCTATGTATGTATGTATGTATGTATGTATGTATGTATGTATGTATGTATGTATGTATTTATCTTTGTTTGTTTCTTTCTTTCTCTCTCTCTTTCTCTCTCTCTCTCTCTACACACACACACACGCACACACACATATAAATGATATGTGTGTATGTGTTTGTGTATAACGTCTGTTACATGAAATATTTGTTTTTGTTTTTTTTTTGTTTTCTTTTACGAAACTACTTGTTAAAATCTAGCATTTCTGCTATGTTAGTTTAAATGTGTCTAATATTCTCTTTGACTTTAATTTTCTGTCTGTTTATTTTGTTGAAGTATTTCTCCCACCTCTTTTCTTTCCTTCACCACTCTCTCACGCTGTCTGTCTCAATGTCTTCTCTATATATCTGTCTCCAAAATCTTAATAATAATAGTTCAGATGTAATTTCAATGCTCCAAATTTTAGACACCTATAATTTGAACTGCTTTACATATTTTTTCCGTATGAGAACAAATGTTTTATTAATGGCATTTTCAGAGAAAAGTGTCGAGTGAGAAAGAGTGAAAGAGAAGAGGAGGAGAAGAAGAAAAGAAATAATGAAACTGAGCTAGAAAATGAGTGGGAGAAATTGAAGAAGAATAAGTATAAAAGTGAAATAGAATGTGTGTGCGTGTGTGTGTTTGAGAGAGAGAGAGAGAGAGAGAAATAAAGAAAAAGCAAGAAATATATAGAAAGGAAGAAATGTAAAGCAAAAGAAAAAAGTTAAAATTTTTGGGGTATTCAAAGAAATATTGAGATTTCGTTTCCGTTAACAAAATAATCTGGAGAAGATCTCGAAGAGAGATAGTCGATACAGAAACGAACGTAAGACGAAACATCAGTCAAATCTTTCTCTCAAATCACAACCTGCTGTCTTTAAAAGAAAGGTGAGATACACTTGAATATATAATTTTAGATATATTCTGTCAGAATAAAAGATGGAATGGTTGTCAAAGCAGCCAAATCTCTCTCAAATCACAATCTATTGTCTTCAAAAGTAGGACATTGGATAATGTGATTTCAGATAGACTGTCAGACTAAAAGACAGGATGGTGCTTCACAACAGGCAGAATTAGATCTCTCTTAAATCACAATCGAGTTGTTTGATGTGAAAAGTAGGACACTCAGGATAATGTAGTTTTAGTCACGCAGACTGAATAAAAACATGATTGTCACGGATGGATTGCACTAATGCGTGGTACTAAAACTGAAACTCCGGCGGAATAGCCATCTCGTGAAATTAAAATGCAAGTGACTGAGTACCCCACAAACACGCGTACCCTTAACGTAGTTCTCAGGGTGAATCAGCATGACACAGAATGTAACAAGACTGGCCCCTTTGAATTACAGGTACAACTCATTTTTGCCAGCTGAGTGGACTGGAGCAACGTGAAATAAAGTGTCTTGCTCATGGACACAAGGCATCATCAGGAATTGAACTCACGACCTTAGGATTGTGAGCCGAGTACCCTTACCACTGAACTACGCGCCTTCACGGTACCAAATAACATCAATAATATAACAATAATTTTTCAACCCACCCAAATGTTTCAACCGCAAATTTTCCCAAAGGGAAATATACACTACAAACTCAATACATGTATCTTTTTATATAAAACTATTGATATATTTCGCTTTTGTATATGACTTGCATGATTCTTAGTGTGGTCACATGTATTGAAAACACATTTTGTTGTATTTCGGGAGGGTTATTATACCAATAAACACACACACACACATGAGGTCTACTTCATTTCTTTTGTTATTATTAGCCAATTTAATGGTTAACTAATAATAATAATAATAATAATAATAATAATAATAAAATACTGAACAATAATAATAATAATAATAATAATAATAATAATAATAAAAGAAGTGAAATAGAACCAGTGTGTGTGTTACATTCACATAATGACCCTCCCGAGACATAACGAAATATTGATATATATTTTAGTCTCCATATGCTACTAAATTTCTTGTCTGTTTGTGGGGAGGGACGTACGTTGCTCATAACCTTTCATAAGGACCTCGTAACAGGCGGATAGGATTGAGGAAGGTGTCTTCAAAACAGAAACTTGGCCCGAATGTATGCAACAGGGAGGGCTCCATTAAAGGCACCTATAGACCAAGTGTCGGTGATGGATTAAGTCTATCTTTCACGTAGACCACAGGAGGATTTGAATTCAGAACAAAGCGCTGTAATGGATACCATAAGACTTTTCCTGTAATACCATTATTACCTGTAAAATAAGTCACCGCTCTAGATTTATATGTTATATATTAACTCTGGAGTGGAGGCGCAATGGCCCAGTGGTTAGGGCAGTGGACTCGCGGTCATAGGATCGCGGTTTCGATTCCCAGATCGGGCGTTGTGAGTGTTTATTGAGCAAAAACATCGAAAGCCCCACGAGGCTCCGGCAGGGGTAGGTGGCGAACCCTGCTGTACACTTTCACCACAACTTTCTCTCACTCTTTCTTCCTGTTTCTATTGTGCCTGTAATTCAAAGGGCCAGCCTTGTCACACTGTGTCACGCTGAATATCCCTGAGAACTACGTTAAGGGTACACGTGTCTGTGGAGTACTCAGCCACTTGCACGTTAATTTCACGAGCAGGCTGTTCCGTTGATCGGATCAACTGGAACCCTCGACGTCGTAAGCGACGGAGTGCCAACAACAAATAAGAATAAAAGAGGTGCCCTTCTAAAAACGTGCCTTGTTCAGTAAGGATGCAAGAAAAACTACACCTAAAAGTATTGCAGACGCTTAACAAATGTTTTGTCGAAATGAAAAACAAGCGAATCGAAAGACCGCAATTTTTTGTAAAGCGAAGGTACTGAGTTAATATAAAGGTTACTCCCTTCGTAATGTGTATTACTGATGCGAAAGAAAAAATGACCAGGAAGGAAGCTAACTCTTAACGTTGCTGTTCAGCTACTGTATTATTTATTTCGATTGTGTAGTAGCGCTTAGACCGTCCTTGTCCTTATCTGGAACTTCAGGTTTGCAGAAATGCTGTCTTCTTTTGTTCTGAATGTCAACTGCTGTCAATAATGTCTCTATACGAGATTTGTTCTGGCTGACGGTGCACATAGAAACTTTGAAGGGCTGCAGATATATCTGGGCACTGAGTAGGTGTTGTGACTTTTTTGAAGCAACTGTCCAATAACAAATGGTGATATATATTATTCATATTTAGGACAGTGAGCTGGCAGAATCGTTAGTAGGATCGACTTTGCCTATTATCCTTTCGTGTTGGTAGAGAGATTTATGAAACACAATGATAGTTTTTTGAAAGTAAACAGAAGCAGGTAAAACGACTGAAGCTAAATAGTTTTATCTAACGACATTATTATTATTTGTGTTTTGTGAAATTCCAGGGCAAATATATAAATCCTGAAAATCAAACAAATAACACGATTAATATATTTGTATTTTAATAATACGCATTTCAACCTCATAGTTTTTGTCACTGAAATTTTGATTATTTACACGCATTAAAGTATTTTAATCGGGTAGTTATGAAAGTCAGCTAAACTGAACCAGTTCAAAATGTTATTCTAGTCAGAAGTTTGATTTGAGCATTTGTTATTGCGCAAAAGCAACAGCACGATAAGAAATAATAGCTTCGAATGTAGATCATGCAAGGATTTCAGGATCAGGCTTTTCAAGATTCACGAACAACTCAACGTGTCTTTCTGGAGAGCCTATTTGGTTATTCCGTATTTTGAAATTTATACCACATTGTCATATATATGTCGCTTTCTATATCTTACAAAACACGTAAACGAACACACAGTTACATACAAATATACACACGAACAAACGCCATATTATTCATACTCCACAACCTTCTATTATAATTTCTTTATTGGCCTAGTACTGTTTTGTAATGGCTGAAATGGTTCATGTTATTGAATCAAATAACGAAAACCCTTTTCATGTTCTCGAAACAATGAAACAAAAAAGTTCATGGCAAACAGAATCATCAGTTATTGATCCAGTAACTTGCTTTTATATATGAGCTGAAATAGGAAATAAATACATTCTTCTATTGCTTTTTGCTATCATCTATCTATCTATCTATCTATCTATCTATCTATCTATCTATCTATCTATCTATCTATCTATCTGCATTGACATATTCCCACGCACGCAAGTACAAGCACGAAGTATGCACAGATATATGCTAACAAACACACATATGCATGTACGAATATTCACAAAGAGGTCGCTCTCATTCTTCGTGCGTCTATCCTCTATTTTATACGTATATATATATATATATATATATATATATATATATATATATATGTATATATATATATATATATATATATATATATATATATATATATATATATATATACATATATATATATATACTTATGTATATGTATATATGTACGTATATGTGTGCACGCCGTGTGTGTGTATGTGTGTGTATATGTGTGTCTATATGTATGTATAATAAAGTTCGTTAGTTATTTTTTTTAGCTTTCTAAAACGATTGAAGCTAAATAGTTTTATCTAACGACATTATTATTATTATTATTATTATTATTATTATTATTATTATTATTATTATTATTATTATTATTATTATTTCTGTCTTGCGAAATTCCAGGGCAAATACATAAATCCTGAAAATCAAACAAATAACACGATTAATATATTTTATTTCAATAACACGCATTTCAACCTCATAGATTTTGTCAGTGAAATTTTGAATATTAGACGTATTAAAGTATTTTAATCGGGTAGTTATGAAAGTCAGCTAAACTGAGAGGAAAGGCAACAACCAGTTGAAAATGTTATTTTAGTCAGAAAGGGATTATAGAAACAAAGATTAAATGCTTTTGAAGGTGGTGATCTGGCGGAATCGTCTAGCACGACGGAAAACATAGTTAGTAGTATTTCTTCCAGTTTTATGTTCTGAGTTCAAATTGTGCCGAAGATGACTTTATATTTCATCATTTCAAGGTCGGTAAAATTTATAGCAGTTAAACACTGGCGTCGATGCGATAATCTATTCCCTACACCAAGATTCCAGACCTTGTACGTATAGTAAAAATTTAAAAAAATATTATAGACTTGATTGAGATTGTGAAGAAGATATTAATTTTGGTGTTTCTTCTTTTTACCTGAGTTTTGATGGCAGTTTATTGGTATATCAAGTAGCTGTCTTGTCCTTTTAATGTATCGTGTCGCAGATTAATTTGGTTCCATCTTGTGCAGAGGGTCTATACTTCTGTTCTAAGGTAACCGTAAACAAGTTCGCGTGTAAATAATTTAATTCATTTTGCAGTTAGAAGACATTTGTTCTACACATCCGGATCCATTATTCACTTCTTTTAATTTTATTCAACAAATGAAGTAAAATTTCTTTTCCCGGGGATTTATTTTCTCTCCCTTTCTGTAATTACACTGTAACTTCAAATAACATCCTTTTCGGTTGGCTTCTACAGTTGCTACTTTCAGCTTCTCTGTCCTACATAACTTTACAAAAAATTCTGAGCATTAAGTTTAAATTTAAAAACTGCACTGACGAAACATATCAGGTTGAAACGCACATGTAAATACAAATAGATTAATAATAAATACTTTCTCCTAGTTATCGATAATTCGCTAGAAAAAGATCGTTCTAACTTTTAAATCCATTGTTTTAGGCATTCTCGATTTCGTATATACTTTTTTCCTTTTTGTGCTATATTCCTATAACTTACTCTGTTTCTTTTATCTAGTTTTCTTTTATCGATTTCATTGAAGATTAAAAGCGTTTTGCTTTTATATTTTTTTCAGTTTTCCAAGTCATTTGATTCGATTTTTTTTTTGATATTCCTATATAAGTAGATCTAAGTGATAAACAATTTCCTTTGTAACTACTGTGGCTGCAGAATATATTATTTTGTTTGTCCTGGTGATATTGATGTTCGTGTCTGTTTTCACTAAATCTGTGATTTCTAGTTATAACTATTTCATCGTTAAATTTTATTCTTTGTATGTGCTTTCGTTGCTCTATATAAAAATCTTTATTTTATATTTATCTTATTTAACAATTTCCACCATCAAACTATTGGTGGTTTCCATCTTTAGCTTTTTACTATTCTTAAATCCTTCTCATGTTCCCTCTATATATATTTTTACTATATATTATTTTTACTGATTAAATTTTGTTTGGCGGTATTGTATTAGTGTTGTACACTTTTATTTTCCTATGTTTTGTTATTTGTTTTGCTTATTATGCACGTGTTTGGTCTAACTTCTTGATTTACGCTCTCAATATTTTCGTTGTATTTGTTTAACTTCCGTGTTATTTGCGTTTTCATTATGGAATCTTTATTTTAAGGGACCTATACATATGACCGATAAATATTTGGCTTCGTGAAGTGTTTCTTTTTGAATGAATTATTCTGTTGAGATCCATAATTACTTCTAACTCAGGGTTAATTCTTCTCCAAATTATATCTTTATCTTTTATCGTGTATCTTTCACTTGTTTCGGTCAATTGGCTGCGGTCATGCTGGGGCACCACCTTAAAGAATCTTTATTCGAATGATTCGACCTCAGTACTTAATTTTTTAAAGCTTGGTACTTATTCTATATACACATACGACGGGCTTGCTTATGTTTCCGTCTACCAAATCCACTCATAAGGGTTTGGTTAGCTAGAATCTATAGTGGAAAACACTTGTCCAAGATGCTACGCAGTGGAACTGAACCCAGAATCATGTAGTTGGGAAGCAAGTTTATTACCACACAGCCACGCCTGCGCCTATATATATACATATACATACATACACACACACACACACATATATATATGTATATACATATATATACATATATATATATATATATATATATATATATATATATATATATATATATATATATGTATGTGTGTGTGTGTGTATGTATGTATGTATGTATGTATAGTTGAAACTTATTGAGAAACAAAAGATGAAGACAGGTGTACGAACAACAAGAAAGTGTATTAGATTGACGCTCGGAAAAGTGAAAAAGTCTTTAACGTTTCGAGCCTACGCTCTCCAACAAAAAGGAATAAAAGAAAATAAACAAAGTGAGAATGAAAAAAAGACTTGTAAGATTTCAGTGGTCCAGCATGGTGACTATATATATATATATATATATATATATATATATATATATATATATATATATATATATATATATATCCCTCTCGTATCAATATATTATATTGTTTTACTTTTCACGTTTGAGACTTGATGGGAAATGCCAGTTGGTTATTTAAATTGTGACTAATTTTATCGGGTACTCGTTTACTTCCTTCGGAAGATATTGACTTTTACACGTCACACCATCCTTCTTATTTCCGTGAATTCCCCTAAAGAGTAAAAAAAAAAAAAACAGCAGACGTAGAGAAAGCGTGGCAAAGAGGGGCAGTAATAAAAGCAGCAGACTTCAGAAAGCACTGTCCTCAGAGTACCTCCAGAAATCGTCTGGTCCTCATAGCCAAGACCTGGTGACTAGGGAGAACGCCGAGAAACTGAACAGGGTCCACGATTAGTAGTATCACCTTAAGTATCTTGCAAGAAAATGAGGACGGAAATGGAAGTTAGAACAAGGTATAGAGAAACTGTCGGTGTCAGTGAAACTGAAATAAAACAGAAACAATAACGAGCTCAGATTGGTGACGAGGAGCGCCTAAAACGAATAAGCCATCTCCTTATGGGACTGC
>NC_142929.1:140035215-140047715 GCF_046866305.1 Octopus bimaculoides
CTCAAAGAATTTCTACTCAAACAAAAATACTCATCTATGGTAGAAATACCCATACAACAACTTAAGGCAATCAAGAAAGAGGAAAAGAACATGCCATATCATTTATAGTGACACACAACCTGTGCCACTAAAATATTTTTAGCATTGCCAAAGTAAACTTGCCGATCGATGCTCACAGTAATGAATTAAAGGATACAATCATGGATCAGGCTATGATTCTAAAAGGCAGCCGAAGAACTTGAAACTATTATAAACAAAGGCACAGTTTGACCTAAACAACAATGACGAATCCTTTACTGTATCTGAATCGATATGGTACATCTCAGATAATCTAAGATAATCGATATGGTACATCTCATTTCATACATACCGGTCAAATTACAAACACAAAACCGGAAGAATGTTTGCAAATACAAATATGAACTACAAAAAGAGAAATTCAATTTACTGCGTCAAATTCCCGAATTGTGAAGACATATACGTTGGTCAGATTGGGAATGCATTATCGGAACGACAGCAAATTAGGGACCTTGGTGTCCGTCAGATCCCTTTAAGCAACCATCTGGCAACATGTGGTCAGACAAAAGAAAAGTCAGGGAAAAGTATTTTATTGATAAATCCAACCCCGTTTTAAATGGACAATAATAATGATAATAACAGTTATAGTAACGGTGATAGTTGTAATGATGATGATGATAATACTACTACTACTACTACTACTACTACTACTACTACTACTACTACTACTACTACTACTACTACTACTACTACTAATAATAATAATAAGTACTATTGCTATTATTACTACTACTACCACCGCCACCACTAACAACAGCAATAATAACGGCGATGGTGAGGATGGTGGTAGTGTTAACCACATCAACATTGACTTTCTAGAAAATTGCAACAGAATTCAATGAAAACAGGAATGTTGTTTACAATATTCCAAAATATAGCCAAACGATTATTATGGAAGAATCATAGTTATTGTTTAGGATATTCAATTATTCCTTTAGGTGCGGTTAAAGTATAGAATCCTTGACGTACCCACCAAACCGTGACATCTAAGCCACATACTGATTGGTCAAAATACAGTTTGTAAAATTCAGCCTTCTGGAGCCCATGACAGTGAATTTAAAGGATAAATCTAACCATTTCACTACAATTGTCAATGATGGAACACGACTGCTACTACATAAACCTGGTGATTACGTAACGCATGAAAGTACTAGTTTATTTCAATATTGTAAAATTGTAAAAATTGTAAATAATGAAACGTGAAAATCAGAGATGGAATTTCATTGATTAACACGCGCGCGCACACACACCTATATATGGAGGACTCATTAATACTATAGTCAACTACGTTCATTACGGAAGTTGAATTGTTATTCCTGGAAAGGCGACCATATCAACCAATGGTATTTCCCTCACACCACGGCCTAAATATATTGACAGAGAAGGCAAGACTAGCCACGAGAAATTAAATGTCTCGCAATACAAGGCATTAATGCCTACGTGGATATAGTTCGACCGAAAAGATCGGCTGGTGTGCAATCGAATAACGGTAGACTTGAAAGTAGGTTTTGTGAATTTTTCCACCGAATAGTCCTGCCGAAGGTTCTAGAATCTAGATTCTTCACTGAATGTTATAAAAAGCTGGGATACTGAACTCCCAAATAGAACAACCTCAGATGCTACACAAAGCTCTGTCAGTCAGTTCTGTACTATTCTGTACATTCTTTACTCGTATTCTGTCATTAATTACCATGAACGAATTTCATAAGAATAACATATAGGTATCGTATGCAATGAAGAGTTTTAACTATCACATGAAAATGTTCCAGATAATACAAATTATGCAAATTCATATAAATATTAATGTAGTCGTACTGATCCCTATACGCAGCCAACCTAATATTGTGTAATACTAACTGCTTAATGACCAGATTTACTAAAACTGTTATTCATTTTTTAAAGTTTTCTGGTAATTCAAGATTACGAATCGTATTTCTAAAAATTCTACAACTGAAACCGAACAATAATTTCTTTTCGAAATGCTTAAATTTTGAGTTCACGCTCCTTCGCATAATTGTTAATATAGCGCATTTTATATTCAGAGAATAAATACATATCAGTCTGACTTCGACCGACAAGAATACTTCAACCTTTTCACGACAATCAGAAGACAAATGCTATGCTGGAAATCACACCCTATATGTATTGTCCAACCTCTCAGACGGGTTCCTTTTTGGATCAAGGTAATCGAATTTGTAGTTTTTCCAATAAAGACTTTCGTTGTGTTGTTTTGAAAAAAAAAAAAAAAATTCGTAGGGCGTTCCACGTCAGAAAAGTATTCTTAATCGATGCTTAAGACTCCTGTACAGTTCACTCAATTCGGATATATATGCCATAAATTGTTGTTTCTGTCGTTGTTGTTGTTTGGCCCAAAACTGCTGGTGTTGTTTGGCCCCAAACTGCTGTTGTTGTTTGGCCCCAAACTGCTGGTGTTGTTTGGCCCAAAATGACGCCCTGATACAGGGTGCGATTAAAGGAGTTTCTAGCAGGGACCATCCTATCTTTTCTAATCAAATATATGACAAATCTAGAGCGTTCATTTAAAGCGTTCTTCCTTTCTTTAAATTTTAGGATACGATTTGAAGGGAATTTAGCTGTTATTTCTAGAAGAACGAGCAGCCTCATAGTGTTTCCGTTTTTTTTACTAGTTGCTGTTGTTGTAGTTAATGATGATGGTGAAGATGATGATGATGATGATGATGATGATGATGATGATGAAGATGATGATGAAACGATTATTTAAGATGATAAGAACAGTTGTAGATGTAATAATTTTCATATAATATAAACAGAATGACAATCAGAATAAACACAAAATCTCAAGACAAAACTGAAAATAAACACAAACTGATAACACAAGGACAAATAAACAGCAGAGGAAGTCAATTTGTACTTATTATTTATCTTTATGTGGATTTCTTGTCCGTTATAATACGTGATGAAATGGAAGCATCGATTCGTCATAGACGTACAGTAATCACAATAGTATGCAGGACTTATATATTAAGATAAACATACAAGAAAAGATTTCTGTCTGTCTGTCTGTCTGTCTATGTATGTATGTATGTATGTATGTATGTATGTATGTATGTATGTATCTATCTATCTATCTATCTATCTATCTATCTATCTATCTATCTATCTATCTATCCATTAGTATATTTAATAGTATATAACTATATTTATAGATTCGCAGATAGAAATGATTCGACAATCTCAACTATTCAAGTTTTGAAAATATCTAAAAAAAGAAGACTGCATTGTGAGTGACGATAACATACATACACCTATATCTATATCTATATCTATATCTATATCTATATCTATATCTAACTATCTCTCTCTCCCCCCTCTCTCTCTCTCTATATATATATATGCACACACATACGCAAATTTTTCAATTGTTTTGCAAGACTTTTGATGTGAAATTCTGTATTGAAGGAAGTATTCTGCACTTTGGGAGAGAGTTTTTTACCTGTCAGTTTTATTACCGATTTATTAATTAGGTAATTAACAAATAAACGAATTTCATCTTGATGTTGTCTATGAAGTTACCATGTTTGTCTTTGGTATGTTGGTGTAAAACTGATAAACATCGATTCTTGTTCGTTATTACTTTATTCACACCAATGTTATCTTATTCTTTCACCTATGCTACGAGCCTTTTCCCCCAAAGGAGCTGAAGCAGTGGCCTTACACTGTTCTTCCTTGCATCTCACATGATATAATCTTTCTCTTTCTCTTTTATAGTTTTATAGTTTCCCTGTGGGTTTGTTTTCATAATCTTGCAGTTGTTATGGTTACAGGTTGTTTTAGAATAGTTTTAGTTCTACTGATTATTAATCTGATGGGTCTGTTCAGTTATTCTACTTCCTTCACTCTAAGTTCCATTTCATATAAAGTTTTTCTAAACTTGTAACTAAACATAACTTTCCGTAAATTTTAGTCATTCCATGATGCGTGTGTTTGGCTCACTAACTTCATATTCCAAGCGAAGTGGATGTTCCTTTTTATCTAACTCCTGTTTATATTTTTCAGCATGTATCTTCGGAATTCTTTATAAGGTGGTTGTGTTATCAACTAAGGATTTTTTCTGTGCTGTTTTGTATTCGTTGTATTCACCGAATTCGTTGCGAGAGATATATCGGAAGAGACTTAGAAGAAGACTTAGAACAACTCCATTTACAAATTCTACATTCATTTGAATATTCGGATTAACATAACTACTTCGTTTTTGGATAGAAACGTTGGAATAAGACATAATTCAGATAGCACATCTATATAGATGACAAACACTAACAAACGCCTCTATATGTAAACAGGAATAATGAGAGTCTTTATAGATATAAAATGCCAGTAGTAAAATACTTTCCTAAGGAGAATCTATACATTCTCATCTTTAAATGACATTTTCAAACAGAAATAAAAAGAATCAAACAAATTTTTACTAAAACCAATGCTGGAATTTGGTATCAGATCAAAATGTAGAGCAATATAAAAAAAAAATTCCTTTCACAGATACATCGGATACAAACAAACCGCACATGTAATATACAGTATGGAGTAAATGAATCCCGGATTTGAATAAGTCAACATCGTAAAATATAAAACAAAAAAAACAAAAAATAGTACATTATTTACATTATTTACATTTGACGGATATTTGTCCTCATCTTGTTTGTTGTTGACACAATGTTTCGGCTGATAAACCCTCCAGCTTTCATCAGGTGTCTTGGGGAAATTTCGAACCTGGGTTCTCATTCCTAAGGTATATGGCGTAGTAGTTAAGAGCGCAGGCTATTGACCCCAAGATTCCGAGCTCGATTCCAGGCAGTGAACTGAATAATAATAATAATGATAACATCGAAAAATATCTTAGGAATGAGAACCCAGGTTCGAAATTTCCCCAAGACACCTGATGAAGGCAGGAAGGTATATCGGCCGAAACGTTGTGTTAATAACAAACAAGATGAGGACAAATATCCATCAAATGTAAATAATGTACATAATTCCTCATCTCTTAAATATAGAACTGTAAAAGAAATAGTATGACACTAAACACAAACTAACAGTAACTATAAAAGCCCCCAGTGTATCTTACATTATGTAAAGAATCGCAGCTGCTAGAGAGTTGATCAAGCTATCTGAGAAACGTGCGAGAATCAGATGCCAAATACCTCACGCACTTCTTATGAGGAATTCCGAAAGGAGCTTCGTGAGACCACTACTGAGTCGCTTCCAAAAAAAACAAAAGCCGTTGGAAAACAGTATATAGCAGAGACTCCATCTAAGAATATCTGAAGAAGGAATTGTATTCCGAAATATCATCGGACTATAGATAACTAAATTACAACAGATGTATAGTCCATTTTTTATATTATAGTGCATTGTTGTACCATTCAAAACTTTTTATTCTTTACGCCTGGGCCAGGCTTTACATTATGTATATTCACCACCGAAAGATAGGATATTGTGTGCTGTATCTGAGAGAAAAATCTCTTCGTAGACATGTGTTAAAATTAGAAGCAATAGCTGCAAAACTAAAATTGAAAGTCAACCGCGACAAATCAAAAATTAATGCGAGTTAATGAAGAAAACAGTGACCGTATTAAACTAGAAACCGGTGAAGTAGAGGATTTAGCCAAGTTTACGTATTTAGGTAGTAAGATAACGTTCTCAGGCGGCACCGACGAAGATATTTAGACGAGAATAAGTAAGGCAAGGACCGCTTTTCACCTGTTAAAAAAAAGTATGGAGCGCAAGTGTAATTTCAATAAAGAACAAAATAAGAATTTTTAACACTAACGTAAAAGCGGTGTTATTATATGGGACTGAGACATGGCAAACAACAGTTAAGTCAAATAAGCAAATACAATCATTCATCAACAGGTGCTTGCGCAGTAAACTTAAAATCAGATGGCCCGAACACGTAAGCAATATGGAGCTATGGCAAAGAAAGAATCAAGTTTCGATTAGGGAGGAAATATTTAAGTAAAAGTGGAAGTGGATTGGTAGCACAATTAGAAAAGACACACCAAATGTAGCGAAAAGTGCTTTACAGTGGAATCCGGATGGATATAGAAAGAAAGGTAGGCCTAAGAACTCGTAGCGTAGATCAACACAAAAGGAACTAGAGAAAGGGGAACATTATGGCAGAGTATAAGTACAGAAGCGAAAAATTATGCGACATGGAATTCAATTATAAGTGGCCTATACTGCGCGTTGGAGGGTTAAAGCCAAGCAAGAAAGACATGTGTTAAAAACACAATACATATCGGATGAGGGCGAACATTGTCTCAGGGGTTACTAAGCTATATATTACAAAGAAATTAAGAATCTGCCCACCATCACAAATCTCACAATCCACAGAATGTGTTTCAGGCGAATAATGTCAAGCAAAAATTTTATGTAAGCCTGAAGCATAGTATTATGAACTTCATAACGGCCATTGTTATATGGGATTCAAAAAAGCCAGAGGGAAAAAATAGTGTAGCAAAATATATAAAAAACATATGATGAAACAATGACTTTAGTCACTCGTATACGCTTTTCATACGACTAGGTTAAGGGAAAAGTTGGTGCACCGTGTTAAAATAATAAACTGAATGAACACACACACCACAAAAATATATAAAAAAGCATTATTTTAACACGGCGCACGAACTTTTTCCTCAACCTAATAAAAAGTGAAAATTGTTTTAACTTATCTAATATGGTGGGAATATAAATTCGCAGTTAGGGAAATTTATTATTTTCGAATTTTAGTATAAACCTTTCTTTTTCTTTATTCCACGCCAGATAAAAACGCTTCCCATCTTTGTTTAGTTTTATCCTGATTGAAACTCATATGTTGAGACCTCGATGAGGTTGATGCAGAATCTGCAATTACGACGGTTATACACTCGATCTATTGTATTTCTAGTTTTGGTGGCTGATTTAACGCTAGTAATTTTTTTTAAAGACGTTGGTTGTCCTTTACTTTTAACTGTGTCTTTTGCGTGCCTTTTTCGTCTCTAGGTCGTTCATCAGACAAAGAATATTTCGATTGTCGATGTTGCATACTTCGTACTTTTTCGAAGTATCGAGTGTTTTAGGCATGTTTCTTGCTTATCGTAATTTTTGGGTGTCTATCGTTTTTGCACGTTCAATTAGTTATTGATTAAAGACACAGCTATTGTCTTTCGATTAAAATACTTTTAAGTTCTTGAAGCCATTTCTCCTGGGTTTCGGGACTCGATACAATTGTGCAGACTCTTACTGCTAAGATATATTAATGTTCATGTTTTGGATGTCAGGGAGAGTCTTTCAGATATCATTCTAAGTCTGTTAGTTTCAAGCAGATGTTGGTTTCAATGTTAATCTCATTCTATGATTAAGATGGCCAAAAAGGGTAGTTGGTTTTGTAGCGGGAATATTTAACGATCAGATCACTGCATCCAAAGTCGCGATTCGCTAGAATGTTACCTACGCCATCGAATAAATTTGACCAGTCAAGACTTCGCATGGAACCGGTTACTAAATTTTCCCGCTAGAGTTTTGATTATATTCCACTGCAAATCAGATACTGTTGGTTCATGTCAATTAATATTTTAAACTGATTGAGTGTCCCAATGATGAAACAGTGACGCAGGTAGAGTTTCCATAAGGCAAATAAGTATTCATGGAAATTATTGCCGAAAGAATTCCGACAGTAAGCCAGGATTCTGATTGGTTGATAGTCTGTGAACGTCATTTGTTTATCAATCAAATATCCTGGTCACTTTGTTTTTGACCGACAGAAGTAATACTTATATGATACACACACACACACACACACACACACACACACACACATGTGTGCCTGTGCGTACGTGCACGCGAATATGTGCGTATTAATCCGTATATTATACATGGTATCAATAATATACATTAAGACAGACTAAATATATTTTCAGAAAATATAAAAGCATATTGATTTAAAGCACATACACTTACTTTCGTTCATAGACAAATACATGCATATATACACACATATACACAAAACTATATATATATGTATTTATATATGTGTATATATATGTATGTATGTATATATATATACACACACATATATATATACATATATATGTATATATATATATGTATATATGTGTATATGTATATAAATATATGTATGTATGTATATACATATATATATATGTATATATGTATATATGTATGTATATATATATATATAAATATATATGTATGTATATACATATATATATACGCATATATATATATATATATATATATATATATATATACACACTCATACTTACATATTCACATACATATATATACCTGCATAACATATATACATACCGTCATACAGACGGACAGACAGGCAGGCATAGGAATCTTGCCTGAGGGTGCCATCATTTACAGAGTAAATAATCTACTTTACGGAATACTTTCCTCGTTTATGCGCACACATACATAAATATATATGTGTATACATGCATACACAAATACATGCATACACATACGTACGTACATACATACACACTTCCATATAGACACTTATGTACACGCGCATATATACGTGTGTGTATAAGTGTATGTATGTGTATGTGTGTTTTTGAGTATGTGTGCATGAGTGTGTGGGTGTGTGTGCGTGTCTGCGCGTGCGTATACTAGCTAACATAGTTCAGGAGTAACAATTCTTTCAACGATTTTCTTATGTTGAAAACATGACTACAATTTATTAAAAAAATACAGTTATTGATGTTTCCAGTATATCTCAATGTGATGTTTTTCTCGCTCGTTTTTTCTTTACGACAATATTGAAGCTATTCAACATTTCATAAAAATGTCTACATAAAGATTATGAATTGTTTTCAACACCTAACCCTAGAAAGTTTATTGTTCATAATTCTTGACATTGTAAATACGAAACTTTTAAGAGAAGAAAACAAAATCGCGAGCTTGGACAATTCTGATGATTCTTTATGATTAAAGAACATTATTGCTTGCAAGCAAAGTATTAACATAACTGGCGGTTGTAGAAGATGTATTGATATATGTGTGTATGTATATGTGTATTTGCGCATGTATGTATGCATTTATTTATATATATATATGTTTGTGTATGTGTAAATATATATACTTACATACATACATACATACATACATACATACATACATATATATATATATATATATATATATATATATATATATATATATATATATATATATTTAATTTAAAATACAGAGATGCCTGTAATAGGACATCTAACCCACTAGAAATAGCAGCAAGACTACATACCACAAAAAGTAGGGATAATTTCGAAAGGGAATGAAAAATAAAAACATTTACTAATCTATATTCTGTACCATGGTTTCAAGTCAATTTTAGTAAGATAAAAATTATATATCTCACAAAGGTCGGACTATCATCGGCAGAATGACCAGACAACATTCGAGATACGAGTCATATAGGGAGCATGGTTCGTATTCGAATATCTAATTTTCCAAATTTACCGCGTATTTGCGGTTTACCTATTCGGCAGCAAATGAAAGAAAATCGGCATTTGTGTATTTGCTGCCGAATAGGTAAACCGCAAATACGCAGTAAATTTGGAAAATTAGATATTCGAATACGAACCATGCTCCCTATTTGACTCGTATCTCGAATGTTGTCTGGTCATTCTGCCGATGATAGTCCGACCTTTGTGAGATATATAATTTTTATCTTACTAAAATTGACTTGAAACCATGGTACAGAATATAGATTGGTAAATGTTTTTTATTTTTCATTCCCTTTCGAAATTATCCCTACTTTTTGTGGTATGTAGTCTTGCTGCTATTTCTAGCGGGTTAGATGTCCTATTACAGGCATCTCTGTATTTTAAATGAATAATACATAGTCTATTGACTGTTTTTTACCCTCGCTAGACTACTGGTGGTAAATAAAATTTCTAAAATTATTTTGCTACCCTGTATTTTATTAATATATATATATATATATATATATATATATATATATATATATATATATATATATATATATATATATAGATATATATATATATACAGACATACACACACACGCACATACACACACACGCACACACACACACACACACATATATATAGATATATACACAGGTACATACATAAATGTATATGTATTATTAAACATATATATACATACATACACACATGCATATACACACATACACATACACACACATATATACATATATTCATACAAACCCACGCACACACACATGCACACACGCGCGTACACACGCACACACACATATAAACGCACGCAGATACATGCCACCCGATAACGTATGTATCATACTTTTGTTCCTTTGCAGATTTCAGTCACTGAACTGCGGCCATAGTATTACGCCGTTCTCGAGAATTTTAGTCTACTTATAAACTGTAGTACCTCTATCCATCAAGTGCTGATTTCATTGGAATCGATTTATCGATTTGTTAAGTAACTGTAATAGAGAGGTACATAAGTCGACTCACCGATTTATGTCGTTAAACATATACACTATCATCATACATACATGCATTCATACATACATACATACATACATACATACTTACATATATACATACATATATACATGCATGTATGCATGCATGCATATATACATACATGCATACGTACATACATACATACTTACATACATACATACTCACATACTTATATACACATACATACAAGCATATATACATACATGCATACATACATACATGCATCCATCCGTACATACATACATGCATACATTCATTCATACTTGCATACATACATACATACTTCCATACATAGATCCATCCATCCATACATACATACATACATACGTATATATATGCATATATATATATATATATAGTGTAGTATATTGCCACTTAAGTGTGGCTGACCCCTAGGGGTGGATGTTACTGTTGCTTTTAGCCCCAGGAGGACATCTCCTCCAGCTGGCTTATCGACACACGACTGTGTCCTGTTTGCCAAGGGAGTTATCCCTCTCACCGCGACCAGCAGCACGAACGTATCCGTGCAGTTACTGTTAATACTTCATTTAGAGAATTAACATTGCCTGTTTTCACCTTTTCAATATCAGTGAGGGATGCCACTGGAAAAGAAGATATAAGGTTTTGCCAGATTTGTCTCTCTCACCAAGGTCATCAGCTGTCGAACGCCGACGAAGGGAAATAACCCTGAAATCCGGATACGTTCGTGCTGCTGGTCGCGGTGAGAGGGATAACTCCCTTGGCAAACAGGACACAGTCGTGTGTCGATAAGCCAGCTGGAGGAGATGTCCTCCTGGGGCTAAAAGCAACAGTAACATCCACCCCTAGGGGTCAGCCACACTTAAGTGGCAATATACTACACTTTATCGTGCAGTTACTGTTAATACTTCATTTAGAGAATTAACATTGCTTGTTTTCACCTTTTCAATATCAGTGAGGGATGCCACTGGAAAAGAAGATATAAGGTTTTGCCAGATTTGTCTCTCTCACCAAGGTCATCAGCTGTCGAACGCCGACGAAGGGAAATAACCCTGAAATCCGGATACGTTCGTGCTGCTGGTCGCGGTGAGAGGGATAACTCCCTTGGCAAACAGGACACAGTCGTGTGTCGATAAGCCAGCTGGAGGAGATGTCCTCCTGGGGCTAAAAGCAACAGTAACATCCACCCCTAGGGGTCAGCCACACTTAAGTGGCAATATACTACACTTTATCGTGCAGTTACTGTTAATACTTCATTTAGAGAATTAACATATATATATATACATATATACATATATACATACACACACACACACACATATATATATTTATATACATACATACATACATACATATATATATATATGCTTACATACATATAGTTACACAAGCATATCCATATTTACGTATGCTTCGTACAATTTCCATGTGTCAAATTCTATTTATGAATTATTAATCAAACCGAGATTAAAATAAATAATTGCTTAAGGTATTGTGCTATAGGATGGAACGGGGAACACTTTGTTTGCGAAGTGTTGGTCACATAGCTACAGAATCAAAGATGAGTGACTCCTTGTTAGATGTCTCCATCGCGAACTATAACCGGAGAAAGAGGTAGATCTCGTGGGACCGATTAATCTTGACAGCCGCCTAATTTCTATTACCCGGGATTTTACAGAAACGGTGGCTTAGTTACAATGCAATACGAATGGCCTGACGATGGATAGATTCAAATAGAATTTTATAGAAAAATCTACGAAGTTTCTCTCAAGTATAAATATTAGCATTAACTTAGCAATATGGATTTTCACGATATAACATTAGACTCTCTCTTCATGTGCTATGTCTACAGGTATCGACCATCTCTGGCCTTCATTTCAAAGTCTGAAGATTCAATAATGTTTTTTTAGAAAGATACAGCG
>NC_142929.1:140055215-140110215 GCF_046866305.1 Octopus bimaculoides
TGGGGCACTGCCATTTGGTGTTGCTACATAATTTTACTTCACGAATGATTTTCAGAAATTGACATTTGGTGCATGAGAGAGTTCGATGCAGCTGCCCTCATCTGCACTTCCTGCCGCGAAGTTGGTTCATTTGGGACACTTGACAGGAAGAGGTCCAGCTTTATTTTGAAGATACCTACATCCACCCAATGCAGGTCTCTCAGGTTCTTCGGGAGGATATTGAAGAGCTGTGGACCTCTGAAAAGTGTTATTTGCGAACCATTTTGTCGCCATAAAAAAAGCAAAAATTATTTTTTTATGGCGACAAAAGGGTTTATAAGGCTGCAAAAAAGTGCTCAAATGTAACTGAGACAGAGATAAAAAAGAACCAAAAAAACATTGATCAGAGAACAAACATCAACTTCGAGTCAACGACTTTATATATAACACCACACCGCCAAACATTTGATCATATAAATATTACTATGGCTCTTAAACATATAGTATACATATATAAAAAACACAGAAGGTAAAAAATATATATGCGATTAAAAATACAGATACATAGAACGGCTTGTCAAGAAGGAATATACAATCGACTAAAAATTCTAAAGCGTATCATGCGACTAAAAATCTATATAAAATAAATTATCAAGCGACTAAAAAAATTTTCCTACTCCCCTCAAACAAAAAAGTACGTCAAAAAAGTTCATTTCATAAAAGCCATGGTAGGTTGGCGTCCAGGAGCAAAAAGTGTTCCACAAAATCAAGTCAAACACATCTATGGCCATTTCGGGAGTTCACTGCCGCGATTTCATCGATTGTATATACCTTCTTGATAGGCCGTTCTATATAGCTGTATTTTTATTTGCATATATATTTTTTACCTTCTTTGTTTTTTGTTTTTTTTACATGTGTATATTATATGTTTAAGAGCCATGGTAATATTTATATATGATCAGATGTTTGGAAGTGTTGTGTTCTATATAAAGTGGTTGATTCGAATTTGTTTGTTCTCTGATCAATTTTTTTTTACACACACACACACACACACACACACACACACACACACACACACACACACACACACACACACACACACACACACACACATGCAATATTTGTTCTATGAAATTAAATTTTCTTTCCATTATACATAACAAATTTTTGTTTTATTTTTTATATTTTTTAGCGTTCATAGGAACATAACGATTTAAATGATTTAGTTTATATTTTAAAATGGTGTAACTAGGAATTTTGCTGGAATCCCTGAAGAAGCTTTTTTACTTAATGCATTATATTGACAATTATTTAATTATTTATTTACTTAATTAACTAATTAAAATAGATATACTCTTAATAATTAAGCAGAAACACATGTCGGAAAATTATTTCTTATATGGATAAATAAATTAACGATTCTTACATCTGTTTCCATTGTCTACCTTATTACATTTTCTCAGGCCCTACTACATTAAGTATTTTAACTGGAATTAATATTGGGTTATCCGGAAAGTTCGTACCGATTTATTGTAACTTACCTTTCGACTTATTTTAGAACATGGTTGAGTCCATAAAATAGGATTTGACTACACCTCCATTTAGAGCACAGTTTAAGCTATCTTTTCGTGGAAGAAGGTTTATGTTCCTATAACCTGTGTTAATTCTGTTACCCTTTAAAATGGAAGATAAGAAAGTTCATTTTCGGCACTTGATGCTTTTCTTTTTCCGTAAAAGGAAAAATGCCTCACAAGCAACCAAAGAAGTATGCGCAGTTTACGGTGATGTTTCTTTATCCGAAAGAACTGTATGGAAGTGGTTCGCAAGGTTCCGAACTGGAGATTGTAGCCTTATTGATAAAGAGCGATCAGGTAGACCATCCACTACAGATGATGACCAAATCAAGTCATTAATTGAGAATAACCTACGTTGCACAACTCGAGAATTGGCAGAAAGCCTCAACCTATCAAAATCCGTCGTTCATGAGCACCTGGAAAAGCTTGGGTACACAAATCGCTAAGATGTTTGAGTACCACATGAGTTAAGTGAGAAGAACCTTCTGGATCTCATTTCCATCTGTGATTCGCTTTATAAGCGGAATGAAAACGCGCCTTTTTTAAAGCAAATTGTGACAGGTGATGAAAAATGGATTATCTCTGGAAAGGAATTCTGTACTATGAGCTTCTCCCAAGTAACCAGATAATTAATTCTGAGAAATACTGCACACAACTGGACGAGTTAAAAGCAGCAATTCAAGAGAAACGTCTAGAATTGGCCAAAGGAGCATAATCAGCATATTTTGCTTTATGAGTTCAGTAAAGGCACCAACGCAACGGAAAATGCATGGAATATCAATGCAGTATATGGGTATCAGACAATAGGCGTAAGCTTCTATCAATGGTGGTTCCAAAAATTCTGAGCCCTATCTGATTATCATTTATTCCGCAACCTTCAAAATCATTTGGACAGAAAAAAATATGAATTCTGTAGACGAGGTGAGAACAGTACCGGGGGAGCATTTTTCGTCACGTACAAGTGAATTGTGGAAGAGGGGCCATGCAAGTCTACCAGATAGATGAAAGAGCATTGTAGAAAATGAAGGAGAGTATAGTTTAGATTAAAAAGTTTGAAAAATAAAAGTATTAGAAAAGCTGTATTATTCATGGGATGACCCAATACAAACACACACACACACACACACACACACACACACACACACACACACACACACACACACACACACACACATAAAGGAATACAAAAAAATGGGACAAGAACGCAAAACATCCAGACAGATGATACAAAAGAGGGACAAGAAAAAATAAGGAGTTTTCTTTCCTCAGTCGAATTCCAGATTATCTTTGCAATTTCGGCTGGTTATACTCGAGATTTCTCCAATCTGGCCAGCCCCAAGGAAAAATTAAGCTGAGGGCACTAGATTCCTTGGAAGAAAGCAGCGAATGTATACGAAAACATGGACGGAACACAACGGAGAAATGGTACACAAATACAAATGAAAATAACAGGATATTAACAACAGGTGTCTTTCGACTAAGGACTAATTAAATTAAGCTGGCGTGTGAGGAAGTGAAGCCTTACGGCAGGGACATAAGAGATGACAGGCATGGAAAGGAATATGTTGCACGGATGGTAGTCGAACCAAGAAAGAAAGGTTAGGATGGTCGTACACCGGTCACGTGGAGAGAGAGGAGAGAGTTAGAGGCAGAGGGATAGAAGAATTAGGGAGGAACGAGAAAAAAGAAAAGGGACAGAGTGAAATGAAAGAGAAGGGAAGGTGAGAATGAAGAGAAAGCCAGGAAATGTGAGAGAGGGGGAACGAAAGAAAGAAGAGTGGAAAGAACGATGTATGTGTAAAGGGGCTGATAGAAAAAAGAAAGAATGAAAGAACATATATATAGAAAGAATATGAGGAGTTTAGTTCACTTGTGATCTAAACAAATAGGTACGTTGGGTAAGTGCTATAGTATAGTTGGTCGACCATTAGGTTCTAAGATCACAGCTGAGGCTGGATCTAGGGATCCGTGTTAAGGTTCCGTTATAGCATGCATATATTATATTAGAGGAAAAAATCAAAACCATAGCAGAACGAGTATCTCAAGTCATTTAGAATGATTTAAGATATAATTTAATTTAATTAGAGTAAGGTGAATTTGAATTCTAAATTATTCTAAATGACTTGAGATACTCGTTATGCTTTTGTTTTGATTTTTTCTCTAATATATATATACATACATACATGCATACAGTGTTTTTAAGTTTGGCCGAGTCAGTGTTTGTCTTATCTGGTATAGCAACAGAATGAGTCGATCAAAATTAAAATATTATTAATCTCTTCTGTGGTATTAAGTAGTCTCCTGTCTGATAATCAATAGTTACTGCATTGAACGCAGACGAACACCATCAGACACTTGTCTCTAGAATTCCCTCTCCAGCATCGCTTTTGGTCAGGTCACTCTATATTCCGTTCTAAATGGGTGAATATATACACACATACACATTTATATATATGGCCACAGTCAAATGACTGAAACAAGCAATATATATATATATACACACACACACACACACATACACACACACACACACACACACACACACACACACACACACACACACACACACACACACACACACATGTATGTTTGTGTGTGTGTATATATTGTTTTAACTATTACTCGGAATTATATTTTCAGAGATATAGGAAATAGAATGCTTTGACATTCTTTCATTTCCTAATAGGTTAAGCGATTTCAGGGAAGAATTAATAAACTCCTTCGTTAATCTGTGATCGAAATCACGTTGTGTTGTTGGCTTGCCAAACACCATTTGCCACTTCAGTGCGGAATTGTTGATATTGACTTTAAAAAAAATCTTCATTTAAAAAAAAATATTTAATTAGAACGTAGAAAATGTGACGAAAATAAATGGAGATATTGTGATAATTCTGCATGTTCTAAAAAATCGAGTGTTAAGTGTGGTGAAATGTTAGCAACAAGAGATTGAATCTGTAATTGACAAAGCGAATCTCGAAATGTCACAAAGCCAGACCTTCGAATGGCAATATTCATTTGATGCGAAGGCGGCGATATGGTAGAATCGTTAGCACGCTGGACGAAATGCTTAGCAGTATTTCGCCCCTCAAATTCCGCCGAGGTCGACTTTGCCTTTCATCCTTTCGGGGTCGATAAATTAAGTACCAGTTGAGTACTGGGGTCGATCTAATCGACTGGCCTCCTTCCCCAAATTTCAGGCGTTGTGCCTATAGTAGAAAGGATTATTTTAGGTCTGTATTTAGTGGCAAACAGACACAAATACCTTGTCCAACCTTCCACACCGGTGTACCATCCAGGATGTGAAGAATAGAGGGAGAGAGTGAGGTGGGGTCTGCACAAGTGTGAAGCTTGTACTCAATTACAGGTGAGTTTGACTGAAGCAACATGGAATACTGCTTGGTTTAGGAATCGAATCTACGACCTTAAGATTGTGAGCCCGAACTCCTAATCATGTGGCTACGCACCTTCACTGCTAGAACCAGTAGCAACTAAATTCCCTCTATCACTCAGGCGTCTTTGAAAAGAACACATTTGATAATGAACGAGTTCCTAAGTAATAATATGTCTGAGAAAAATACTGGGTGGTCATAATTAGAACACTCCTGATCTTAGGCCTGACCGATCAGGGCTGTCATGAAATACAACAGCAACAAAAACAAAGCAATGATGACGACCACAACAACGACTACAAGAACAAAAATAATAACAATTTCTACAATAATGGCGTCTCCTCGGCATTGGTCAGTCTCGTAACTGCAAGTATAATGGCTTCTACTCCTTGGAGATGGACAACTCTGTACCTCCTCCGTTCAGGCATCTCCGAGACACTTGTCTTTCCATCTCTTGTCACCCTTTGTGCATCCAGCCTTACCCTCAGGTTTGCACTAACCACTAGTCCTTCCTACCCACAACATGGCACCTCTGGAACCTTCTCGTAGCTCATGTCTTTCCAGCAGGTATTGGCTTGCAATAATTTAAAATGGAGAATTAATGGCAAAAAAGCAATGAGTGGCTTCAAAAGGACAGCACCGGCCATGGGCCCTACCTGTTCCTTCAGACTCAACAACTAGAACAAAAAAAAAAAAAAGGAAAGACACAAGCAGCGGTAGCAATTTTAGCAACAATTGTGGCAACGGCAGCAGTAGCGACACCGACAGCACAAACGGCATTGAAGCAGTAGCAGCTGCAGCACTGATAGCAGTCGCAGCAGCAGCAACGATCGCAGCAAAATCAGGTGTAGCAACAAGATCATTGATTATCATAGTAAAGCGTACAGTCTCATTATAAGTCAGCCATTTTAAAACTAAAGGTTATTTTTTTGCTGATTCGACTTTGGCCCGCGACTTAGCACAGCGGTAGCAGCGGCAGTAGCAGTAGTAGTAGCGAGAAACGAACCATCGATGTTTTGGCCAGTAAATTAACATACTAACTTTACTACAATCAGTGGTTCTCGGAACAAATACACACACACACACACACACACACATATATATATATACGCAAAAGCTTATTACATAGGTTCATTTTATTATAAAACTGTGGGCCATTAAGCACATCAAACAAACAAAGGTCACATGATTCGTGATCTCCTGTTCCACGCGTCGCTGAAGAGGGTTGAGAACATTCAAAATAATATAATTTAAAGAATCAACATTAATCTCCGCTTTCGGAAAGAAACATTTAATTTCTCTTTTTCTTTTCTTTCTTTCTTTTCTTTTTTTTTTATCCATTTTTATACATTTTTAGTTTTGTGTGTATTTGTGTGTTGTTTTTGTGTGTTGTTTTTATGTTGTATAAAGTGCTGTTTTATTTATATATTTTATTCAGATGAGTTTATGTTGGGTACAATAGCTCTATTAGTAGAGCACTCAACCAGAATCGAAACTTGTCAGTTCAATTCCCATTTGAACCGTTCACCAAATTTATTTATAAACGCTTCATTGAACACGCCACACATCCAGTATCACACGCACTCATACACACATACGCACATATGCGAGCGCAGACACATTCTGACACTCACACACACACACACACACACACACACACACACACATACATATAATGAAAGATCATATAGACAGATAGCTCAATCAATAGATTGATCGATATATATATATATATATACATACATACACATAAATATATATATATACACCCCCCCCGTATATAATTATATGTATATATAATTATATATATGTAATTATATATATAGCTAGATAATTATATATATATATATATATATATATATATATATATATATATATATATATATATATATATATATATATATATATATATAGATATAGATATAGATATATGAAGATTACAAATATATATATATATATATATGAAGATTACAAATATATATATATGTGTGTATGTGTGTGTGTGTGTGGCGTGTCTGTGTGTGTGTGGTAGACTTAAGTCTCGTTATAAAGCAAGCAGTTAACTGCAAATGAATGTGATTTGTATCTAACAAGAGAAAGCTAAGATATTCAGAAAATCTACCGTTAAGATAAAATTAATGAAGTTTTATTCGTCATTGAGGATATCCAACCCAAACAAAATGCTATTAAAACGACAACAACGTCCAGTCATTTTGCTTTGTGTGTGTGAGAAAGAGAGAGAGAGAGAGAGAGTGTGTGTGCGTGTGTGTATGTCTGTGCGCGCCAGGGTGGAGAAACTCATTTAATTTAGTAATCATTGTTGGAGAAATTAGGGCTTCGAGTGTCCAGTGATTTCATTTATCAGATGGCACACACCAAACACAGTGAAGAACAATGAACGCTGCTTGATAAGCTTATACGTTATCGGATATTCAAACAAACAATCGAGAGTTCGTATCCTATCAATGGTTTCGTATTAATTTTAGGACACGAACCACTTGGCGCAACTAATTCAGTCTGGTTAGCAATTAATGCTGGGCATCACTAAATGTCCTTGATGTATAGCCCTCAGGTCAGCTCTCATCAAATAGTTCTGTGTACTCAGAAGACAATATAACCGTGACTATCTCGCCTCGTGTTCTTTATTATAACACTTTGTATGCAGGAACGTGTTATTTTTTGTAAGATTGACCACAATTATAATCTTAAGACCAAAGGAATTAAGCGTATGAATTAGGTCTTTCTAAGATTACTTAACGTGTGCTTGTGCAGACAAGCACACATTACATATATACATACAGGAACACAACATACAGATATGTATATTTTACGAGGCTGGAAATTGATTTGAAGAAAATTCGGTATGGATTTCATGTACTCTGGAGAGTTGGAATCATACCACAGCTTGTAATTAGAATAATTAGTGCCGAATTTGATAAGAATTTTGATCGAGCCAACAGCTGGACACTGTCATGAGGCTGGACATTTCCAGTTATTCTGGTACATATTGGCGAAGTCTGGTTTGAAACTGGAAATATCTAGGTATTCTGGTCAATATTGGTGTATTTTGCTCTGGGGCTGGACATCCCAGATATTGTGGTTTGTAGTTCCGGACACTTTCTAAGACCATAAATTCGCAGATATTTTGGTACATATGACTGGACTCGGATCTGAGACCGAGTTTTCACAGAAATTCTAATATTTTCGACATTACAGCTAAATGCACTTGCTCAAGGTGCCGTGCCGTAAATTGAAACCCATATCTATCTATTTACAAAACATACTTTTAGCCACACAGAGATACCTGCCTCTACCTGTTTAACAATCACCAAACATTTTTCTAAGCATTTTTTAACGTATCGTACTTTTCTCACGATCATCAGCAGAAGGTACAGGAGAATGCGTTTGTTCAAGATATCGCACTAGATGATTGAACACACAGCTATAAGATTACCAGGCATATTTCTTGACCATACTAATATATTTACACCTACCTACTTCTTTTAAAAATATTATTATTTTTATTATTATGGAGCGTGTTAAAAAGCTTAATCACACGTTATACACAGATATACTTGCCAACACGTAGCACCATTCGTTGTTTTATTACAGATAATCCTGTACAGCGAGAGAATATTTCCTTACATTTTTCAAGTCGTTCCTGCTTTATGAAGTAAAAGGATAATTTAGCTTTCCACTGATTTCTCCAATTTTTTTTTCTCTTCTGTTCTGTTAATAAGGAAAGCTGATTTGAATATTAACGATGTACGCATGTGATTTAGATTAATAAAATATAGGATTTTTATAACCAGTCTTTGTCTTATTTTGTGAAACCTCACAATATAAGCAAACCGAAGTTATCATTATTATTATTATTATTATTATTATTATTATTATTATTATTATTATTATTATTATTATTAATGTCCTTTCATGTCTTTCCTTCGCTTGCTCCATATATACATATATATATTCTGGACAATAGATAAACGGCAAATACATCCTTATCGACATTAGAAGCAGCAACAACAACAACATAAATAAATAACAACAACAACAACAGTAACAGCAGCAGTGATGACAACAACAGCAATGACAGCAACAAACGAAAAAAAATGTAGAGAGCAGCTAATACGGATTATGGCAATTCTTTGAAGATAAATTTCCAATGTAGATTCATGGTAACATAATTATAAGGAATGGACATACCGACGATGATGGTGCTGCTGCTGCTGATGATGATGATGATGATGACGATGATGATAATGATGGTTGTGATGGTAATGACGATGATGATGATGATGATGGTGATGGTGGTGATGGCGATGATCGGGGTCACGACGATGATGAAGATGATGGCCACGATGATGATGGTGATGATGATAGTTAAGTCATAATCATAATGATAGGCATGACGGTGTTGGTGATGATGGTGGTGATGAAAATAATAATAATAATAATAATAATAATAATAATAATAATAATAATAATAACGATGATAATAATAATAATAATAATAATGATAATAATAATAATGATGGAAGCTGACAAATACAAGCAAGAAATCAATCTACCTAACAAATACGAAGAAGAAGAAGAAAAAGAAGAAACAACAAAAGCTATAAAACAAATGAAATCCAAACTAAAACTAGAACAGCAACGAACCATGATAAAACGATGGCAAGAAAAGTCCCTACATGGTAAATACTGGGCTAAACTAAATGCGAAAGAAATAGACAGAGAACAATCCCAGCAATGGCTGAGAAGCTCAGGACTCAAAGCAGAGACTGAAGGATTTTTAATTGCTGCACAAGACCAAAGCCTCCCCACCAGAAATTACCAAAAACACATAATGAAAAGAAATATAACAAGTAACTGTAGAATATGTGGAGATGGACAAGAAACAATAAATCATATTATCTCTGGCTGCCCAGTCCTGGCTAAGAAAGAATATATTCACAGATACGACAGAGCTGGGACCTATATACACTGGAAGCTATGCCAACACTATGGAATAACAACAGAAAAAAGATGGTATAAACACACGCCAGAAAAGGTCACAGAAAACGAGAAAGCAACCATACTCTGGGATATGCCAATACACACAGATAGAGAAATTAAGGCAAATAGACCAGATATAGTTGTCAAAGATCATGAAGAAAAAAAATGCTTTCTAATTGATGTATCAATACCAGCAGATGACAACGTTTCTCTAAAAGAAATGGAAAAACTTTCAAAATACAAAGACCTGGAAATAGAGATAACTCGAATGTGGAATCTAAAAACAGAAACAATTCCTATCATAGTAGGTGCCTTAGGTATAATAAAAAAATATTCAGACAAATACATAACAAAAACACCAGGACTTACAAATATATATAACATACAGAAGATTGCACTACTGGGTACTGCACACATCCTACGCAAAACACTTTCAATACAGTAAACATAAGAGTACCACAGCAAACCACAGCACATACCCAAGGCGCACAGAGCTGCACTCGGTAGTGAAGTGAAAGCACGTTATAAAAATAAAACTATTGAACAATAATAATAATAATAATAATGATAATAATAATAATAATAATAATAATAATAATAATGTTTTCTTTATTGGCAACAAGGGACGAACACAAAACAGTTAGGGACAATACAATACGAGGAATAAATGGGGTTTGGCACGATGTCGTGTATAAAATAAATAACAAAAACAACAATAAAATTAAACAATAAAAATTCCCCCAAAGCGAGGAACAACCGAGGAACTCCATACATCCTGGTTGCCCCGACCACCAGGGGCACCTCAGCAGGTGCCTCTCTCTCTTTCTCAACTCTTCTGATTTACAAAGGAATGTTCAGAGTAGGACCATTCTCACGGGCCATCCTCGCTATATTCACTCACCTTTCAACAAAAATATTGGGTGGGGTGGGGTTTGGGGTTGGGGTGAGGCAGAATTTTCCTTTCCATCATCGCTTTCCTTTTCAGGTGGAACTTGAAAAAGCTGATGAGGGCTCGGCCGAAGAGGTAAGTATCCGTCTTCAGTCCTTTCAATCTCATCCACCACACTTCCCCCTTCACCAAAGCCACGAGACAAGAAAAAAAACTGCCTTCTCTTCTCAGCCAAAAGAAGACAGCAGGGTGATCTTCCCGATGGACTCAGCTGAAAACCGAACCCGTCCTACACGCGTCAACAGCTGTTCAATAAAGCTCCACAAGTCAGTATTGTATGGACACTGGACTAGCGCAGTCAGCACTTCTGTGTCTGTAAAGCTTGTCTCGAAACAGCAAAGCTCCTCGGCGGCATTGCCAGGTCAGTCCAGGCTAGGCCAAGGATTTCAGGAAATTATCCATAGGCCCTAGCCCGAAAGTCTTCCAGAAAAGATTCCTCCCGAGTTTCCCCGAGGACGTCGTCGCTCTTGCTCGCCACTAATCCCCTATAGAACTCCATAGTGGAACTTACACCGACCGACTAGCAGAGGATGAGCGCTAGCCGATACTTCAGGTGTCAAGCAACCTTTCTCGGCCTACGTTTTATCTAGGACTGTAGCTCCATCAATAAAGCGAGCTGCAGAAAATCCTGTCTGAAAAAAGGCGACACACACTCACCGTTAAGAAAACGCTGGTGATGTCGCGGCCTCAGTGCATTTCTGGGCATCATAAGCCATGGCATGCTCGGTCCTTTACTCACCGGTTTTTGATAGCAGACGGACCGTTGTGTCTATAATAATTGGTGCACTGGGAACTGTAAGCAAAGATATAGACAATTGGCTGAAGGAGATTGCAATAGAATGTTCTGTATAACTTCTACAAAAAGTTCGCCTCTTCGGGATAGGAATGATTATCAGGAGTGTTCTACGCACTTGAAAGACTATTGAACCTAAATTTGCAGGTAGTAACCCGCTAACTACATAAATCCTGTCGGGAATAACCGAATAATAATAATAATAATAATAATAATAATAATAATAATAATAATAATAATAATAATAATAATAATAACGTTTCTCTAAAAGAAATGGAAAAACTTTCAAAATACAAAGACCTGGAAATAGAGATAACTCGAATGTGGAATCTAAAAACCGAAACAATTCCTATTATAGTAGGTGCCTTAGGTATAATAACAAAATATTCAGACAAATACATAACAAAAACACCAGGACTTCCAAATATATATAACATACAGAAAATTGCACTACTGGGTACTGCACACATCCTACGCAAAACACTTTCAATACAGTAACCATAAGAGCACCACAGCAAACCACAGCACATACCCAAGGCGCACAGAGCTGCGCTCGGTAGTGAAGTGAAAGCACGTTATAAAAAATAAAACTACTGAACAATAATAATAATAATAATAATAATTATAATAATAATAATAATTATAATAATAATAATAATAATAATAATAATAATAATAATAATAATAGTCAAGACAAAGAGCGCGATTCGATTGTAATAGATATTTTTTATTGCTTGAACGATATTTCAACAGTAAGTCTGTCTTGTTCAAAATAAGAAGTGATAAAAATTCAAAATTACAGAAATTTAAATTTAAAGTATGAACGAGAGCAACCAGCGTCCATACGTTGATGAAATGACATCATCAATCTTTAAGTTTCAATTTTATAACAGGCGAAAAGAAAAAGGCAGAAAAACGCCAGTTATAAAATTGAAACTTAAAGACTGATGAAGTCATTCCATTAACGTATGGACGCAGGTTGCTCTTGTTCATACTTTGAATTTAAATTTCTATAATTTTGAATTTTTATCACTTCTTATTTTGAACTTGACAAAGACAGACTTACTGTCGAAATATCGTTCAACCAATAAAATATCTATTACAAACAAATCACGCTCTTCGTCTTGACTGTTTACTTTTAAATACAATAGTAATAATAATAATAATAATAATAATAATAATAATAATAATAATAATAATAATAATAATGATAATGTGCTCTGACAAGGGAAAAAGATAAGCCATGTTGTTAGTGAGAGCTATAAGCTCGAACAATGCGAATACAAAAGGAAACACGACAATGTGACCAGATATGTCCATTGGCTGTTGTGCGGAGAAGCAAACCTCGAGAGAATCGAACAATGGTATGAGCACAAGCCAGAGGGAGTAATGGAAAACGAACATTACAAAATACTCTGGGATTTTAACATAGATTGCGACCAAATCATAGAAGCGAAATGACCAGATATTGTGCTCATCGATAAAGATGAAAAAGAAATAAAAATAATAGATTTTGCAATACCAGGCGATTCGAGGGTGAAATGTAAGGAAACAGAAAATATTTAGAAATACCAGCCACTGCGGGATGAGATAGGAAAGTCATGGGGCATGAGGAAGGTAATGGTGATGCCGGTGATAGTTGGTGCTTTAGGAGCAGTTTCCAAGGGCTTTGAAAACATATTAAGACTATTGGAGCTGGCGTCAGGCTCGAGGCGATCCAGAAGACAGTATTGTTGGGTACAGCTCGCAGTCTATAAGGAGAGTATCGTCTCTTTGAGTCACGGGAGAAGGCACTACTTGAAACTTTTGGGGATTTGTTATTGCCTGCTTTCAAGTAAAGAATAACCGGTAATTAAGAACTATCCGAGATTCTTTCAGAACAGTAACAACAGCAACAACAATGATAATAATATGCTCTGATGCAATACCAGGCAGTAGCTCTACTGGCTTCTGATCTTAATTGATTGGAAGTGTTATGTACATTGTCTTGTCTTGGTATAAAAAGATGGGCTACAGCAAATATTCTGCTTAATACCACGGATTTGCTTGTCACTTGTTTGACCTTAACCAGTTGAGCAAACATGTCCCTTGGTGGCTGACGATATGTGCATCTCTGATCATGAGCAGAAGTAGTGGGGGAACATCATAGTCATGTATTGAAAGAAATTCTTTGGGGTTTGGATAATTCAACTTTGGAAACATGGGTGTTTCATTCAACGTCTTCAATTAACCCTAATTCGGGGACCTTTTGAACGGGATGAGCTACTCGACCTGAAGAAAATTCTAACTGGGCCCCACCTGCGAGGTCATGCGCTGTTTATCTTGATATGAGATCACCATGTCACGCACATATGGTTGTGATGCATGTACTTGATGTACCCTTATCAGACAGATAGTCATGATGGGTATACTGGGCTTCGTATATTTTACCCCGGTGTCACTTTGATGGCATGCACTGCTCTCTCACGCAATAATAATAATGATAATAATAATAATAATAATAATAATAATAATAATAATAATAATAATAATAATAATAATAATAGAGAAAAATCCCAGCAATGGTTGAGAAGCTCAGGACTCAAAGCAGAGACTGAAGGATTTTTAATTGCTGCACAAGACCAAAGCCTCCCCACTAGAAATTACCAAAAACATATAATGAAAAGAAACATAACAAGTAACTGTAGAATTTGTGGAGATGGACAAGAAACAATAAATCATATTATCTCTGGCTGCCCAGTCCTGGCTAAGAAAGAATATATTCACAGACACGACAGAACTGGGACCTATATACACTGGAAGCTATGCCAGCACTATGGAATAACAACAGAAACAAGATGGTATAAACACACGCCAGAAAAGGTCACAGAAAACGAGAAAGCAATCATACTCTGGGATATGCCAATACACACAGATAGAGAAATTAAGGCAAATAGACCAGATATAGTTGTCAAAGATCATGAAGAAAAAAAAATGCTTTCTAATTGATGTATCAATACCAGCAGATGACAACGTCTCTCTAAAAGAAATGGAAAAACTTTCAAAATACAAAGACCTGGAAATAGAGGTAACTCGAATGTGGAATCTAAAAACAGAAACAATTCCTATCATAGTAGGTGCCTTAGGTATAAAAAAAATATATTCAGACAAATACATAACAAAAACACCAGGACTTACAAATATGTATAACATACAGAAAATTGCACTACTGGGTACTGCACACATTCTACGCAAAACACTTTCAATACAGTAACCATAAGAGCACCACAGCAAACCACAGCACATACCCAAGGCGCACAGAGCTGCGCTCGGTAGTGAAGTGAAAGCACGTTATAAAAATAAAACTACTGAACAATAATAATAGTAATAATAATAATAATAATAATAATAATAATAATAAAGAGAAGAAGAAGAAGAAGAAGAAGAAGAAGAAGAAGAAGAAGAAGAAGAAGAAGAAGAAGAAGAAGAAGAAGAAGAAGAAGAAGAAGAAAGCGGAAGGAAAACGAAAAATACAATTCTATATTTTTTAGATGAAGAATTATGTACATTATTTACATTTGTCTTCATCTTGTTTGTTGTTACCACAACGTCTTGGCTGATGTACACTCCAGCCTTCATCAGGTGTCTTAAAGTATTTTCCCGATTACTCAGGTCACTGCCCACGGGCATATGGCGTAATGGTTAATAGCGCGGCTACTAACTCCAAGATTCCGAGTTTGATTCCAAGTAGTGACCTGAATATTAATAATAATAATAATAATAATGATAATAATAATAATTGTTATTATTATTACTATTATTATTAAGGCGGCGAGTTGGCAGAATCGTTAGCACACTGGACGAAATGCTTAGCGGCATTTCGCCCGTCGCTACGTTCTGAGTTCAAATTCCATCGAGGTCGACTTTGCCTTTCATCCCTTCAGGGTCGATAAATTAAGTACCAGTTGCGTACTGGGTCGATCTAATCGACTGGCCTCCTCCCCGCAAAATTTCGTGCCTTGTGCCTAGAGTAGAAAAGAATAACAGTATTTCAGTATAGTAACAGTCGTGATTGTAATATCTCTGTTAATGCGAACAGATGACAATATTCAAAATGGCGATATAAGCAATTTTAGGTTACTGTATTTTTTCAGTAAATGCAAATCTCGCCTCTGTTGCTAGAACTCGGCGACATTTTATAGTAGTTGAACAAGAAAGTGATGATGCATATGCCAACAGCTTGCTAAAATATGGTATACTGAAATAATTCACATGATTTATAGACATTTCCTTAAGAGAACAACATAGATATAAGCGTAGCTATCAACAATGTAAAAAGAGAGTTTAGAAATCATAACATCATAACACAATTGTAATACCTGGTTAAGTAAGTTTATATGTGTTTGCAAACTCACAACAGGATTAAATAAACAATGTAACGTTACAAAAGAGAAAAGCTAACAAGAAAGAATAGAGAACTGGAAGAAGAAATCACAGAATAGTTTTTTTCTATGTAACGAAGCACGAAAAGTAATCCAGGAGGGAGTATATATAACATTGATAGAAAGATTAACAAAACTAAGTACGACATATTGAGTTAATACAATTGAAACAGAGAACAAACTCCACTGCAAACATTGGAACGCTTGAAATAAAAGATTGAAAATGTAGAGCATTCGAATACAAAATACCTGGTACGTTTAAAATCACGCTTTAGAAAATAATCCGAAAGAATAGTTTAAAACAATTCGTGGTAAGAACAGATAAGTTGGTGAGATACCCCCTAAAGAAACAAAAAAAATATTTTGGAAACCTGTTTATGATAACAAAACTAAATATTATAGTTCTATATTTAAGAGATGAGGAATTCTGTATATTATTTACATTATTTAGATTTGACGGATATTTGTCCTCATCTTGTTTGTTGTTAACACAACGTTTCGGCTGATATACCCTCCAGGTTCGAAATTTCCCCAAGACACCTAATGAAGGCTGGAGGGTATATCAGTCGAAACGTTGTGTTAACAACAAACAAGTTGATGATAAATATCCGTCAAATGTAAATAATGTAAATAAAACTAAATATAACAAAAATATTGCCAGGTTATAAGAATATATAGTAAAAAGAGAATTGAAAAATCACCTCAAAGCGTTAAAATAAATAAAAATAAATGTTTCTTTCTCGAGCCATGCCAGGGTCATTAGGGCTGGTTTTCCGGTTTCAATGGTGCATTTATTCTCCGCCTGGATGGGACGCCAGTCCGTCGCAGGATTACTCACTTTTGCCAGCTGAGTGAACTGGAGCAACCTGAGGTGAAGTGTTTTGTTCAAGAATACAACGCGTTGCCCATCCAAGAATCGTTGTCCGACCACAATCTCACGATCATGAGTCCAAATACCCTGACCACTAAACCACGCGCCTACACTCTCGAAGCATTACAATGTATTATTTTATGCTTTCATTTAAACAGCTAGGACTGCATCTCAAAAACTGACCCTTCTTTTCAGGGCCGGGTTATATTTCATCCTCCAGCATTCTACAAGGATCAAGCGATGAGGACCCAATGGTGTGTTGCTCCCACATCTGGGATGTACAAAAGTATCCTGGACTCAATCCGAAGAAGGGTTACTCGAATAATTGGCATTACATATCTAAAGGACAAACACATGCCTCAGGTTCATAGGCATGTTGTTTCCTCTCTCTCTGACTTTTCCCTCACAACTATAACGGCTTCTCTTTGGAACTAGTTGGTGTTGTCCCTCATCCGATTTGGTACTTCCGACTCTTTCATCTCCCTGCCCCTCGTCATCCCTGTTATGCCCAGACCACTGCTTCAACACAAACCAGCCACAATCTGTTCCCTACTCATGTGCTTCCTGCATATGCTGACCTGCAACAATCTTAATGAAACATTGATGGCATGAATCTCGCGGGTCTCGGAGGGCCTGAAAAGGTCATCAGAACTGAGCCATCTCCCAGATTCAGTAAATTAAAGAAAAGCTCCGGAAACCGGATAAAATCCCTGCATAGTATAAAGTACTTGAATTAATAACATTCGAAACTTTAGTTGCCGTTTTACATTCTGCACTGCTAGAAACCAGCCATCTTCAGTGCCTTCGTAAACAATCCTGAACAAATCCCTATAATGCTCCTTACAGGTTGGTCAACAATGATCCTCAAGTAAAGGCCAAAAGATGACCCAGCTAACTATTTCCCTAGAACTTGTCAGCTGCCAGTTTATAAAAATGGTTTCTAAACTTTTGTGGAACAGAATAAGTGAAAATTAAAAAAAAAAAAAATAGCAAACCAGCATTAAATTCGTGTAGTAAAATCCCCCGAAGCAACTGACCAGTTCATTGTTAACAAATGGCACTGAACAATTAGAATATCAGCGAAAGGAATCTATCCAGTAATTGCATTCACTACAGAAATGCTTTGATTTGATCTCACATTATTGGCTGTTCAAAATATTTGTTAAACTAATTGAAATAATTTCTTTTTGTATTGAATATTCTAAACTGTTCTTGTTAGTGTTTATTCTAAGACAAAGATGTATAAAAATAGAGGAAGATACTTTAAAATGTGAGTAAATTAAGGACTTATAAAAATTAAATAACTATAAGAGAAACAACTATAACAATATATTATTTAATAATATGTTGTTGTGTTGTTGGCACTCCGTCGCTTACGACGTCGACGGTTTCAGTTGATCCGATCAACGGAACAACCTGCTCGTGAAATTAACGTGCAAGTGGCTGAGCACTCCACAGACACGTGTACCCTTAACGTAGTTCTCGGGGATATTCAGCGTGATACAGTGTGACAAGGCTGACCCTTTGAATTACAGGCACAACAGAAACAGGAAGCAAGAGTGAGGGAAAGTTGTGGTGGAAGAGTACAGCAGGGTTCGCCACCATCCTTTGCCGGAGCCTCGTGGAGCTTTAGGTGTTTTCGCTCAATAAACACTCACAACGCCTGGTCTGGGAATCGAAACCGCGATCCTATAACCGCGTGTCCACTGCCCTAACCAGTGGGTCATTGCGCCTCCACATTTAATAATATACATCGAAAAATATTTAGGTTTGCCCATCCACTCTTGAGTTGGAAAGCGCCAGCTTGAGTGTACCAGAGCATCCCACGTATCTTCCTTCAGCTGCTCTTCGTTCTGATTTCTGGTGCAACTAAGGCGGTCGTTAACGTTATTTTTGTTAATTGTAGTGAGTTACAAAAATACCAACGAGTTTTTAAATGCACGTAGGATGCTGATGAATATTTTATTTATAATCTGCCTGAAGCATTTTTATATAAGTCTGCTTCTGGTAAAATAGTCTTCTGAGAATAATTCGTTATCAAACGTGTAGTTCATCTAGAAATACACGGCCCTCAGTTTCTCGTTAACCACTTCACAGCACACGGCTTTGTCCTTTAGAAGGGATTCCTCGCCTTTTCTTCTAGATGCTTCTTGTTGAGGTTTGATCTTTTCTTGGTGGGTTGCATCGTCTTTTGACTTCTCTTATTCGAGGCCTTTCCCATATTTTCTTTTTGTCTCTTCTCGTCTGGAGATTGAGATGCTATTGATAATGGTAGGGAGATGAGGGCACCTGGTCAATGGTTATCGAGATAAGACATGAAGTGACCTCCTACTTCATCGTTGTTTTCTTTTCTAGCAATGGAGCGTGGCTCTAGAATCGTTAGCACACCAGGAAAAAAGCTTAGCAGCATTTCATCCGATTTTACGTTCTAAGTTCAAATCCCACCTATGCATACTTTACTTTTCATTCTTTCGGGATAGATAAAATGAGTACCAGTCAAGCTCTGGGGTTGATACAATCGATTAATCCCTTCCCCTGAAATTGCTGGCCTTGTGCTAAAAATTTGAAACCGTTATTTCACATTTTTCTTTTATAGGCGCAGAAGTTTGCTTCCGGTTTACCGTGATTCATTTGTTTTGTTGGATTTCTGTGAGACAGACGTGTTTTTTTGGCTGTGCGACATTTTCCTCTTGTGTGATGGAGGGGCGTCGAGTGAGGAGCTGCAAAAGTTTAAGTTGTTCTTAAACTTTAGGACAAGTCTTAAACTTTAGGACAAGTTGCCCTTCCTCGGACTATTTTTCGTCTGAGGAAGAAATAGTAGAGTGCCTGAAGAAAATAGACAAGGCTATGGAAGAAAGAAGTTATGTTGCAGCGACAGAAGGAAAGTGCGAAGACAAGGTTGGAGGATGTAAGCAAGTTTAAGGGAATGCTTGAAAGGGAGGAGAACGAAGTGAAGGTGTCCCACCCCCACAAAGAAGTCTTGAAGGAAATAGTGGAAAGAGCGGTAATTTATAGAACATACTCAGTAGCAGCCAGAAAAACTGAGAATATGTCGACGGCACAAATAGAAAAGGTGTTGAGACCAGGATGGCAAGGGATTTTGTACCTTACCAGAGGAAAGAATTTTGGAACGGTACAGGTGCGGTTTCGAAAGGTAGCTACCGCCAAGCTGCACTCAGCAACACCACTGAAAATGAGTGAGGTAGTTCTTCTACCCGTATACCTTGGGAGACGTGCTTCCAGGGTTAGGGTGGCGGAAATACCCCCGGAGGTGGATGTAGCCAGGCTGGTGGCTGCTATAATGCTAGGAATGGAAGAGAAGTTGGTGGTCCTACAGTCTACCAGAACACCTCATAGGAACTGGCAGGGACAAACTCTTGATATGGTGGTACAAATTCGCGGAGGAGGATATCGAAAAAGGGTCGAGAATATCACAGTGGGAGAGACAATATAAAGGGTCAGGGTAGAAGGGAGGATTCCGCGATGCTATAAATGTGGCCTGAAAGGCCACGTTAGAGCGGATTGTCCTCCACTACAAGAAAAGGATAAGGAGAGACAGAATGAAAAAGTGGTCGATGCTCCACTAACCGTGGAAGAAGAAGGAAGAGATGTGGCATCACAGAGGAAGACAGGTACCAGCGTTGAGGAGGAGGAATCGAATACCAGCTGGGAAATGGTGGAGAAGAGTAGGAAGAGGAGACACTTGGTAAAGGATAACCCCTCAACCCAACCCACCCATTCAGCCCCAATCACTCCCTACAGACACCAGTCCACTCCACGCTCCGCCTGACAGGAAAACAAGCAAAATACACAGGAGCCCCAAATCTCTCCACCCTTGCCCTGGGAAAGAAAATACATTGCATTATACAAAACGGACATAATGAAGTACTATATAAAAAGATAGAAACATGGGATACTGCAAGTAAAGTGGACACAACAGGAGTAAGGGAGTTGCCGGAGCACATACGATGTGCGATGGTGGACCCGGAGTATGAGAAAGACTTAAAATGTTGGGGAAAGAGTACAAACACAAGTACTATGCCAGAGTGGGTGAGTTATTTTGACATTCTTAAAAAGTATAAAATTCGTATATTGAGTAAAAACGGTAATTAGTCTTTACAAACGGTAATGAAAAACGGGTTATAAACTATATTAAATCTGTTGTTGCAAATAGCAATATAAACGGTGTTGTAACAGGTTCAATGAAGTCGTTCGGAGGTGGGAGCCGAGCGACTTCATTTCATCTTTCATTATATAATTTCATTCATACCATTCGTTTTGTTTTTTCTTTGTCCCCACCTTGTGCTGTTCCATCCGTGTAAGGACTTTATGGCCAATTTCATAAAATAAAGAAGTTTGCAAACCAACCACATAGTTCTGAGTTCATTCTCACTGCGTGGCACCTTGGGCAAGTATGTCGGGTTGACCAAAGCCTTGTGAGTGGATTTGGTCAACGCAAAATTGAAAGAAGCCTGTTGTATATATATATATATATACACACATATATGTATATATATATGATAACATAAGTAATATATAAATATATGCATATATCCATACATATATGTACATACCTACATCTATATGTATACATACATGCATATATGGGTACATGACATCACAAAAAACGTTAAACACAATGAGAAACGAAAACATAGTTATATATATATATACGTATGTATATATATGTATATATATATATATATATATATATATATATATATATATATATATATATATGATGGACAAATTATACAAAATGCGTAAATGAATGATGATTAAAGCACCGGTACAGTTTCGATTACCTGTTGTTATCCGTAGATTTATTGCAGGAACTTCGTAGTGGCGGTTGGGGTAACAGTATTAATAAAATATGTATGTGTGTGTGTGTGTGCCTTTGAGTCTATTTGTTCTCCACCACCGCTTGACAACCAGCGTCGTTCTTTTTACATACTTGTAAACTTGCAGTTCGACAAAAATAACCGATAAAATAAGTACGAGGCTTAAAAAAGGACTAGAGTCGATTCGTTCGATTAAAATACTTAAAGGTGGTGCCCCACGTTAATGACTGATACAAGTAAAAGGAAAAATGACAAGATGAGGAAGAAAGTGAATTATTTATCTAAAAACATCAACAAAAAAGAAACAACCCTTATTTTTCTTTGACTAATCTCTGTAAGGTTCGACTTCTAAACTTTTAGAAGCTCTCTGTATTCAAGCAAGTCAAATAGAACATTTTTTTTCATTTCGTAAACATCTTTCGCTTCGAGGAGCGACTTGAAAAGACAACGATAATACTCCCTGTTTGTGCAAGCATTTGTAAAACCTTATAAAATCCTGAAGATATATATGCACAAGAAGAAGCTTCAAAAGATTATCCAAATAGCAATGCTAAATGTGTACAATCTCACAGAAATTTACCAAAAGAAGCAATAGAAATGAGAAATTAGGAGATATATCAAGGACGAAGATGTTTAGAGGATGGAAGTTTAAAAAAAATACACTTCATGATCATTCCATAAAGTGAATAAATATACTCGAAAGCAGTAAAATCGTTGTTATTATTGTGATTTAAACCCAGATCACCCCTGATCAAAAACTCCGTAGCAAGAGTTACATTATCTAATGTGTCCTTCTTTTCTAACAAGGTAAGGTGTAACCTGAAAGAAAATTTACTCGCTATTTCTTGAAGCACAACAAAACCCGGAAAAATACAATCAAAACTAATAACAGTAATAAAAACGCGTATCAGGACAATTGCCCCCTAGGACAATTCCCCCCGACGACAACTACCCCCGAGAGCAATTATCCCGTTTGGTTAATTACTCCCTCTCCAATATATTGTTGTTGGCACTCCGTCGCTTACGACGTCGAGGGTTCCAGTTGATCCGATCAACGGAACAGCCTGCTCGTGAAATTAACGTGCAAGTGGCTGAGCACTCCACAGACACGTGTACCCTTAACGTAGTTCTCGGGGATATTCAGCGTGACACAGTGTGACAAGGCTGACCCTTTGAATTACAGGCACAACAGAAACAGGAAGTAAGAGTGAGAGAAAGTTGTGGTGAAAGAGTACAGCAGGGTTCGCCACCATCCCCTGCCGGAGTCACGTGGAGCTTTAGGTGTTTTCGCTCAATAAACACTCACAACGCTCTGTCTGGGAATCGAAACCGCGATCCTATGACCGCGAGTCTGCTGCCCTAACCACTGGGCCATTGCGCCTCCACCTCCAATATATTAAGAAGTCTTAAATCACCATCTGTTGTCTTCAGGGGTAATTGCCTTTGCGGGGTTATTGTCCATGGGGTTAGTGTTAGGATTAGGATCCTAGGCTCATAAAAATTATCAGCTTAAGCAAGCTGAGGTTTAGTTTCGCAAATAAACTTGAAATTATTTTGATCCGTGGAGAGCATGTGACAAACGAACGTACAGAAAAATAAAACTCTTATTATAAACCACATTATTGTTGGTTCTCTTTTTACCCTGGGTCACTCTTAACCGAGCAGACTTATGACAAAAGACTTTCCAAACGTGACCATCCTTTCATATTTCCTTTATACAGTGTGTACAAGACTGTAATTTAACGTGTCCCTCCATTATTTTAAATTGGGAGGACGTGATATGAAATATATCTGACTGATATTTTTAGGAGCCCGAATAATAACGCAGCCTTTTTGTTACGGAGTGCCTCTAATAGAGAGAACGTCTATGCCATAGAGGCTCTCCTGTTAATAGAGTGATATACGGTTTCGAACCAATAAGGAGAGACAGTGATAAAACAAAATTGCTGGCCTTGCTAACGATTCTGCCAGTTCACTGCCTTACGTAGACTCGATCGTCCAGTTCAGCTCCATTGCCTGGCACATTGAGTGTCTTTAGTCCTCTTCGTTGTAAGTATTCATAACTTTGAGGATATTTTCTGCCATTCCTCTCTCCGTCTCTTCCTCTTCAGTGTCGGAGGCAACGAAAAAAGTGTCATGGTGCTAACTTACCTCCTGACTAAGTGGTAAAATGTATGTCGAGTGTGCATGGGTGGAGGAGGTAGGCTGCTAAATTGTTCAGAGAAGCAGCTACCGTTGTAGTTACCGTAGACAAGTTAAGGTGAGGAGATATATGCGTGAGTCTGTATATAGAGGGTAGAGTGTGCTGGTGAGTAGAACAATCAGCAGCGTGGTCATGTGTAAATAAACAGGTCTGGAGAGAAGAAAATACTGTTGTGACAACAGAATAGAAGGAAGACACCATGAGTTTTGGAGTCTGTTGATGAACGAATCATCGACGTTCAGCAGTGGAGGACATAATTAGCTGGTTTTAAAGAGAAGATACAGAATATTATTCCTTATTCTGTTACTATTATTCTAGTTGTGATGGAATACATTGAATGAGGAATGAAGTAACTCATGCTTATGAGGCAGCGTGTGTTGTTTGTTGGCCAATGAGTCTGTATCGATCAACAACGTTGTATAAAGAAGCTAGTAAGAGGAACAGAGGCCGTTACAAAGGTGATATAATAATGGAAAGACACCATGCATGAAGGTCAGAGGAAATGTGGCGTGTCTTTACGAATTAGTTGGCCTTCATTTAACCACGATTCAAGATGTTTGCGTGTATAGTAGCCGTACCGTCTGCGGGAGCAATATTATTCCATTGTGGATAAAGCTGCGTTCTAATAGAACCGTTAACACGTCAGAAATAATGTTTAGTTTCACTCGAGGTCGACCTTCCTTTTCATCCTTTTATACTTTCGGGGCTCATAAAATGGAATGCAAGGCAAGTACTGGGGGTCGATGTAATCGACTAAGACCTCTTTCTCTATAATCACTGGTCCTGGTGCTAAAATATTCAATCGTGAAGCTTATTTAATCTTTGTAGATGGTCTGTAGTTGTTCGGGCAGATACAGTCTGGTTTCGATGAAAAATAATAGCCTTTGTGATGTAATTTAAGCCACGCCATGAAATTGGGATCAGTAGGAATGATAATAAGAGATTGTGGCAAGTTGCAATTGTAGCGACTTCTCACTCATTGCGTGTTGCTCAATACTAGAGAAAGCCTTTGTCAGAGAGATAAAAGGCTGCTGTCGTGATGCAACACCAACTGTTGATTCGGCTCTTACAAATATCTCTTTTACTGCTGAGTTACAGAAAATATTTCGTTTTGAAGTAGGATGAAAACGCATAAAATACCTATGAACTTTATTGTTGATCTGCTTCTAATTTCTAGTTGGAGTTATCTAAATATAATTTTCCTTGCAGTGATTAATTATTCCTCCACGAAGCGATGTTGGTATAAAGCCTTATTTTCTATTCCATATATCAGTGGTTCTTGCATCTATGTAAACATTAATACGTTGAATCTCTATTCATTTCAGCGGGGAAGTAATTTTAAGTTACTGAATTGAAACTGTCAATCTATGATTTTCCCTTACAGGCTTTGTGTCAAAGTCTGCATTGTGAAACTTCAAAAAAAGGGGTAGTATTATTTATATCAGAATAAACCAACCTGTATTCTATACGAAGACTGCAATTTATAAAGAGTTCTGAATCATAATCTTCAGTATGCTCATATAGTATCCTGACACATTGAAATGAAATGGTCACTGACAGGAAAATCTTAAGGTGCCGTAAGACAATAGGCACGAGGATCCTGAGAAAGTTTAAAGACAGGATATGAGACGCCAAATACATGGTTGTTTATAAGAGGACAAACCATTAAAAGTATTGATAATACTGAAGCAGCTGATGTGGTTATTGCTGTTAAAGGCAATCCTGTCTACGTAAGCTGAAGTGGTTCTACTAACGGTTAGAAGTGTTGAGCGGCCAATTGTTGGATGAATACGGCCTGTAATTACTGCCCACCTCTCTCTCTCTCTCTTTCACCCTGTGTCTCTCTCTGTTTCTACCACTGTCTCTCTCTGTCTCTAGAATACATACAGATAATGGATAATATACATTTATTGGGAGCTAACAATTGTTTCGGTTAAGCAATGAAGGGTTCCATAGATCAATTTCATTAATTTATCGATCCAGGGACTGAAAAGAATAGAGAATAAAACATTTTTTGCTTTTATTCCGCCTGGTAGTTACATCTGTGGATTACTCGGCCACTTATAGATCGGGATTCAGTATCAGACTGGGATTCAGTAGCTTTTGGTAAGTTTTGGGTTGGTATTGGTATATTCTTCATGGGTAAGTGTTTAAAATGTTGCTGAATCAATTCCTGCTTCATAAAAGGATGCAGCAACATCTTAGACACTTCAGAGGCGCAGGAGTGGCTGTGTGGTAAGTAGCTTGTTTCCAAACCACATGGTCCGGGTTCAGTCCCACTGCGTGGCACCTTCGACAAGTGTCTTCTACTATAGCCTCGGCCCGACCAAAGCCTTGTGAGTGGATGTTGTATATATATATATATATATATATATATATATATATATGTGTGTGTGTGTGTGTGTGTGTGTGTGTGTGTGTGTATGTGTGTGCGTCTGTGTATCTGTGTTTGTTCCCCCACCATAGCTTGACAACCGATGCTGGTGTGTTCACGTCCCCCGTAACTTAGCGGTTCGGCAAAATAGGCCAATAGAATAAGTACTAAGATTGCAACCGATACTTAATTTATCGACACCGACACGAAGAAAGGCAAAGTCTACTTCGGCGGAATTTGAACTCAGAACGTGAAAAAACAGACGAAATACCGCTAAGCATTTCGCCCGGTGTATATATATGTATATATATGTACGTATGTAATATTCTTTTATTTGCCTCAGTAAAGAGATTGGGGCCATGCTAGAGCAGCTCCTTTAGTTGGAGAAATCGACGGTCTCTTTTGCCGAACCATTATATTTCAGGGAGGTAAGCACACGAACATCCATTGTCAGTAGATGGCGGGGCGTGGGTGGGGCTGGAGGTCAAACTGAGACATACACACACACACACACACACACAAAAAAAACATATACGTATATATATACGACGGGCTTCTTTTAGTTTGCGTCTACCAAATTCACCCATAAGGTTTTGGTCGGCCCGAGGATATAGTAGAAGACACTAGCCCAAGGTGCAAACGTAGTAGGACTGAACCCAGAACCACTGGGAAGCAAGCTTCTTACCGCACGGCCATACCTGTTATATATATATATATATATATATATATATATATATATATATATATATATATATATATATATATATATATATATATATATATATGTATATATATTTACACGCATGTCAACACATGTATACTTATAAACACAAACGCATGCGTATGACATATACAATATCTATTAATCTATCTATCTCTGTCATGGTTCCGGTTACTCTGTCCCCTTCTTCTCTCGCTCTTTCACGATATGTATATATATATATATATATATACATACGCATATATGTGTGTGTGTTTGTGTGTATATATATATGTATATATACGAAGGATGTACAAAATGTTGTGTAGGCGTAGGAGTGGTTGTGTGGTAAGTAGCTTGCTTAACAACCACATGGTTCCGGGTTCAGTCCAACTGCGTGGCACCTTGGGCAAGTGTCTTCTACTACAGCCACGGTAGACGGAAACTGAAAGAAGCCCGTCGTATATATGTATATATATATGTGTATGTATGTGTGTGTATATGTTTGTGTGTCTGTGTTTGTCCCCCCAACATCGCTTGACAGCCGATGCTGGTGTGTTTACGTACACGTGACTTAGCGGTTCAGCAAAAGAGACGGATAGAATAAGTACTAGGCTTACAAAGCATGAGTCCTGGGATCGATTTGTTCGATTAAAGGCGGTGTTCCAGCATGTCCACAGTCAAATGACTGAAACAAGAGAGAGAGAGAGAGAGAGAGAGAGAGAGATAGCCTTCCAGGCCTTTGAAACTTGAAGTCTTGTACCTTCATCAGAAGTCTTGTACCATGTTTTTTTTTTTTTGAGGCTCAAGACTTTTCATACACCCCTCGTATATATGCATACACAAACGCACGCACATTCACACACACAAACATATATGTATGTATACGTTGAGGATGAAATTAGCGGTAGACACAGACTCATATAAAGATTGATTAACAGGTGTATGAATATATTTGTATGAAAACACCAATATATAAATGAGAAAAGCATACATGCACATTATATACACGCATACACTTTCATATCTGCACAAAGTTATACGCATATATATATATATATATATATATATATATATATATATGTGTGTGTGTGTGTGTGTGTGTGTGTGTGTGTGTGTGTGTGTGTGTGTGTGTGTGTGTGTGAGTGTGTGTGTGTGTGTAATGTGTACATATAGATATGTAAACTAACCTACATAAACGAATAGATGTAGTCTCGGTTGTTCCATTAAGCTTCATTCCAATATACATACATGCATACATACATGCATATATACAAACACACACACAGACTTGCACACATATGTATATGAATATGTATGTATGTGAATGGTATGTATATATATATATATATATATATATATATATATATATATATATATATTTATATGCAAATGTATATGAACGTATGCATATTTATATATGTATATGAATGTATGTATATATATATGTTTATGAATTAATGCATATATATACGTATATGAATATATGTATATGAATTTATGCATGTATATATTTATATGTATATGAATGTATGTATATATATATATATATATATATATATATATATATATATATATATACATATATATATATGTACATGAATGTATGTATATATGTATATGAATGTATGTATATATGTATATGAATGTATGTATATATATGTATATGAATATATGTATATATATGTATATATATGAATGTATGTATATATATATTTATATGTATATGAATGTATGCACACATATATATATATATATATGAATATATGCATATATATATGTATATGAATGTATGTATATATATATATGTATATGAATGTATGTATGTATAGATATATACATATATATATATATATATATATATATATATATGTGTGTGTATACTCACACACATAAACACACACACATATATATAGATAGATACACACTTTTCGACAGTTGTTGCACCTTTCAACCTTTGAACGTCGAGGAATGTAATAAACAAAGAATACATTATATTCTCGTTTTTGTTTCGCTTAGAGACATATATCAAGTTATCCGTTGATAGCTGCAAATATAGGCCATAGCGATTTTTGTCTGAAAATTTACATTTGCACAGAAAATGGATGTACTGATAACCAATAATTCGCAAACATTGCAAAGATTTGTAACGCATTGCCCGAGGCAGGAATAGAACTTCAACAACAACAATAACGACAACAACATTGATAGCAACATCAATAGCAACAATGACAACAACAAGAACAAAGACAAGAACGACTCAGACAAGAAATAAGATGACAGTCAGTAAAGGGAAAGAAACCTTTCGAAAGAAACAATTATTTTCTTCAAAAATGAAAAAAAAAAAAAAAATCTTCAGAATATCGATATCGAATCATCTTTGATATGAGAATAAAGAGCTTTAATAGCTCCGAGATATGCAGCTTAATTCTAGTCTTTTCCTTTAGGTTAACAGGATAACCGGCAAAAACAGTCTTCCATCTTGGACAAGATTCTTATCTCTCCCAGGTAAATTTCATAGAAGCATTCATAACTCTATTTCTGTGGAATGGAATATAATTCTGTGACTAAGATAACGTGGGCTCCAGGAACTATTATCGCTGCTGCTGCTGCTGCTATTAATTCAGCCATGATCCACTAGACGTATGAAGAAAAGCGTAAACTGCTGTGACCATCTGGATTAGATTATCAAATGTCTGCATCTTTATTTATTATAGCTGAAAGTGATTTAAAGGACATTTGGCTGCTATTTTTTTTTGTTATGCTCCAGGCTACCTTTGACCCAGCAGACCTATGATTAATGGCATTTCCTGTTGAGATCATTCTAGTTTTGGATAAATTTGACAATTTTTTAAAATCTCGATTTTTTTTTCAGGGACAGTTTCATATGTTGGCGAACGGTCAATGGCGTTGGAGAGCATAACAAATCAAAGTAGTCGTTGAGAAAAATTTAGCTGACATAGAGGAATAGAAGCCAGCTGAACCTGCATTGTGATGCCAGCACCATGACTGTTGCTCAATGCTTCATGAACAAAGGCTGTAAGACATGAGATAGATAGCTGCAACGGAGCTGTATGAGCGTGTGTGGAGTGAACATGCTTACGCACACATGCATCGGTAACATTCGCTTATTTTCTTGAAAATGGGGTCATAACCCCGAAATATTGAATACAAGTCTACATTAATTCATATATTTGTTTTCTCGTGATTTGCCTTGCATTTACTTCGCATTGTTCTGATCTTACCCACGATCCTTTATACAATATATTCTACAAAATGCTTCATAGTAATTATTCCATTATGATATGTATATATATATATATATATATATATATATATAATCTTTTACTCTTTTACTTGTTTTAGTCATTTGACTGCGGCCATGCTGGAGTACCGCCTTTAGTCGAGCAAACCGACCCTAGGACTTATTCTTTGTAAGCCTATGTAAGCCTAGTACTTATTCTATCGATATCTTTTGCCGAACCGCTAAGTTACGGGGACGTAAACACACCAGCATCGGTTGTCAAGCGATGTTGGGGTGGGACAAACACAGACACGCAAACACACACACACACACACACACACACACACACACACACACATACATACATATATATATATGTACATATATACGACGAGCTTCTTTCAGTTTCCGTCTACAAAATCCACTCAATAGGCTTTGGTCGGCCCGAGGCTATAGTAGAAGACACTTGCCCAAAGTGCCATGCAGTGGGACTGAACCCGGAACCATGTGGTTGTTAAGCAAGCCACTTACCACACAACCACTGCTACGCCTATATATATATATATATATATATATATATATATATATATATATATATATATATATATATATATATATATATATATATATATATATATATATATATATATATATATATATATATATATATATATATATATATATATATATATATATATATATATATATATATATATATATATATATATATATATATATATATATATATATATATATATATATATATATATATATATATATATATATATATATATATATATATATATATATATATATATATATATATATTATTTGTGTATCTGTATTTGTCCTCCCACCATCGCTTGACAACTGATGTTGGTGTGTTTCAGTCTCCGTAACGTAGTGCTTCGGCAAAAGATACCGATAGAACATCTATTAGGCTTATAAAGAATAAGTCTTGGGGGTCGATTTGTTCGACTAAAGGCCGTGCTCCAGCATGGTTGCCGTCAAATGACTGAAGCACGTAGTAGAATAAAAGAACAAAAGAATATACTTATAAATGTAAGAAAAATCTAACTAATTAAAACAATGATCAAGTAAGTAGCAGATTAAACCGACCGACTAATTAATTAAATAACTAACCAGCCATCACACAGACCAACCAACACACCTCACCAATGAAAGAAGCTGGAAAACAGGAAGGAAAGCAAGGAGGGTAGATATAAGAGAAAATAAGAAGAGGTGTAAGGAGTGGGAGGGTGGGGTGGGGTGTCGTGTGGGCGTCAGGTAGAAAGTCACGTAAATGGGAAATAGTTAAAAAATATTCTTGGTGTGTGAAGGAAATGTAATATATTGCCATCTACGTGAATATTTTATTTACTTCGATTCAGAAGACATTATATCTTCAAGACTATCTTGTATGTGTTAAAAATGCTTTTTCTATTGAAATAGGTGGTGGTGGTGGTGGTGGTGGAGACGGCGGTGGTGGTGCTGGCAACGGCGGTGGTGATGGTGGTGATACTGATGATGAGTTGGGTAGTGGTGACTGTAGGTAGACATGACGACGACAACGACGACGACGTGGACAAATATTATGATGATGATGATGATGATGCTGATGTAGTGGTGGTGGTGGTTATGAGGATATGATGATGGTCATGGAGATGATGTGAATGATGAGGATGAATGTAACAAAACATGATGATGATGATGATGATGATGATGATGATGAAGATGATGGTGATGATGATGATAGCGATGATAATGATAATGGCGATGACGATGGTGGTGATGTAAAAATAATGGTGGAGGTATTAGTGGTGATGGCAGTGATGATGGTGATGATCATGTTGATGAGGATGATGACGATGAAGGCGCTGACGACGACGACGATGACGACGGTGACAACGATAATGATAAGGTTAAACTGATGACTGTGCTGATGATGTTGATGACAATGACGATGGTGATAATGATGATGATGATGGTGAAGCTAATAATGGTGTTGATGATGATCTTGATGATGACGACGACGATGATGATCCCCCCCCCCTAAATCACCGAATTTATCAATCTTATCATCGATGTTTACGGTGTGTAATATACACATATATACATTATATAACTTCATACAGTATACACACACACACACAAGTAAGTATACAAATGTATATATACACCTACAAATGTGTTTATATAATTTTGAATCTACACACACACACACACACACACATATATATATATATATGCTTTCGGTGCGAATGGTTTTGTTAGACAGTGCTGAGTTTTACAATCCTGAAAATAATAATGATGGTATTTTTTTATAAGCTTAAAGCTTATGGCGATCACCGTGCAATGATTAAGGAAAATATTTTCCTTAGTCATTGCACGGTGATAAAAGCTTATAAAATATACCATATGTATATATATATATATATATATATATATATATATATATATATATATATATATATATATATATATATATATATATATATATATATATATATATATATATATATATATATATATATATATATATATATACATATATATATATATATATATATATATATATATATATATATATATATATATATATATATATATATATATATATATATATATATATATATATATATATATATATATATATATATATATATATATATATATATATATATATATATATATATCATATACATACACATAGACACAGGAGCGGCGGCTGTTTTGGTAAGTAGCTTGCTTACCAACCACATGGTTCCAGGTTCAGTCCCACTGCGTGGCACCTTGGGCAAGTGTCTTTTACTATATCCTCGGGCCGACCAAAGCATTATGAGTGGATTTGGCAGGCGGAAACTGAAAGAAGCCTGTCGTATATATATATATATATATATATATATATGTATGTGTATGTGTGTGTGTGTATTTGTGTTTGTGTTTGTCCCCTCTCCATCGCTTGACAACCGATTTTGGTGTGTTTGCGGTCCCCGTGATTTAGCGTTTCGGGAAAGACACCGATAGAATAATTACTAGGCTTGCAAAGAATAAGTCCTGGGGTCGATTTGTTCGACTAAAGGCGCTGCTCCAGCATGCCCGCAGTCAAATGACTGAAACAAGCAAAAGAAAAAAATACATTATATAAAACAAAGTATGTGCGTCAAATATAGCATCGAGCTAAGAGATTGTAATGCAAGCACAAGAAACAAACAAAACAGGAATGAAAAAAAAAAAAAGAACTCCTCATTCACACGGGGAACCTCAAGCCTGCAAGTGACAAGATGCATCTCAGACAGCTAACGTAATATCCAAATGCCTATGTAAATATAAAGCTATAAACTTTATATTTCAAACTGTTGATAATATTTATATCCTAGAGAGAATTGCAGAAGCAAAAACTAGATAAGCTATGGTTTACGTCATTAAAAACAAAATGGACTTAGATACAGTACCATGATAATAAATTGTTGCTATACGGCGGCGAGCTGGCAGAAGCGTTAGTGCGCCAGGCGAAATGCTTACCGGTATTTCGTCTGTCTTTACGTTCTGAGTTCAAATTCCGCCGAGGTCGGGTCGATAAATTAAATACCAGTTGCGTACTGCGGTAGCACGCCGGGCGAAATGCTTAGCGGTATTTCGTCTGTCTTTACGCTCTGAGTTCAAATTCTTCCGAGGTTGACTTTGCTTTTCATCCTTTCGGGGTCGATAAATTAAGTACCAGTTGCGTACTGGGGTCGATCTAATCGACTAGCCCCCTCTCCCAAAATTTCGGGCCTTGTGTCTAGAGTAGAAATGAATACGATGAGTTTGACAAGGCGGCGAGCTGGCAGAAACGTTAGCACGCCGGGCGAAATGCTTACCGGTATTCTGTCTGTCTTTATGTTCTGAGTTCAAATCCCGTGGAGGTCGGATCGATAGATTAAGTACCAGTTACGTACTGCGATCGATCTGATCGACTGGCTCCCTTCCCCCAAAATTTCGGTGCCTCAGTCTTGGCCTGATTTCTACGTTTGGATGTTCTTACTGCCACCTAGCACTCTACATTTATATTGGGTACATTTTTTTATGGCACCACCAATATGGAGGTTGTCTTGCTCTCGGCAAGTCTACAGATTTAGCTCAACCCTGCGTACCGATTCAGTGGTCAACACTACTGAGTGTCTGAATGTTTATTGTTGTGTCCTGCATTTAAATACGATAGTTGAACGACATAGAATTGACAGAGGCTTAAGGATTTCTAATAAAGATGTGCGTATGTGTGAGAGAGAGGAAGAGAGAGATAAAGCTAGAGTTATACATAGAGAGAAAGACAGACAAAGAGATGGAGAAATTTCTCTTTATAGTTTAGGTTTAAAAAGTGGCGAACTAGTAGAATCGTTAGGACGCTAGGCAAAATGCATTTCACCCGTCTTTATGTTCAGAGTTCAAATTTCGCCGTGGGCAACTTTGCCGAGCATTGGAGTCGATGTAAGCATCTCACCCCTCCCTCGGAATTGCTGGCCTTGTACCAGAATTGGAAATCATTATTTAGACGCAAAAAGACAGCGAGCTCGCAGAACCGTTATCACGCCGGGCAAAATCCATCCATCTTTACGTTCAAATTCTGATGAGTTCGTCTTTGCCTTTCATACCCTCGGGGAGGGCAATGCAATCGACTAGCCCCGTGTCCCAAAATTTTAAGCCTTGTGCTTATACTAGAAAGGATTATTTAGGCTTCAATAATGAAAAAAAAAACCCTCATATAGTCGTTTTATATATCCGTTCCTTTATTTCATGGAATCGACAGAGACAAAAGTAAATTCTGTAACATACATTACAATATACTAACGAACACTACTGCAAATTATGTAACTCACACAACTGTAAGATCGCCGAGTGTGTAAGCCATCGTTAACAAACTCCTAAAGAGACAAGAAGAGAAAACAAAAATCTGTAAGAGTTGACATACATCTTAGAAACTTTATCTATTATAGATAAATGTCTGTAGCTTTTATTATCGTGATTCTTTTAGACCCCGAACTGAATTCACCCGGTCGTGATTTTAAACCTATATATCAAGTGAATTTAATGGTTACAAACATTTACGATTACAAATAGTGTTTCTTTCCTCCCCATAAAACTGTATGATTTTAACTGTTCAATGTATTTAAAAATTTAGAAAATGGAGAAAAAATTTTTTTTCCTCTTACGTCGATTAGGAAAAAGAAAAAAAATGCTTTTACGAATAACACATTTTTTCAGTATTATTTTAAATGTATTTAAAAGTGTCTTCTTCGTTTAAATCTTCAAATACTTTATGTAGATTAATGTTTACTGAGGCCAAAGACAATGATTAAACGAAAGCAAAATTATCTATCTATCTATCTATCTATCTATCTATCTATCTATCTATCTATCTATCTATCTATCTATCTATCTATCTATCTATCTACCTGCCTCTAGATTTCTTCCTCTCCCCTCTTCTCTCTCCACCTCTCAGTCTCTATATGTTTATAAATATATAAATATATATGTGTATATATTCATATGTTTTAGCCAAAGCAATAAATCCAACATGTGTGTGTGTGTATTTCAGTCTGCACACGTGTGTGCGCGCGCGTGTGCGCGCGTGTGCGTATGTGAATGTATGTGTGTGCATATATATTTGGTGGTGCAAACAGGAAAACTGATTTCAAAACACGAGTATATATATATATATATATATATATATATATATATATATACATACATAAACGTTGTTTTTTTTTCTATTGATAATCGGCATTAGTTACAGAGAAACCGAAAAGAAAGTCTTGCCGCATTTCAAGATGTGAAAGAAACAAGTACTTCTATGGTCTTAATAGATAGATTTAATCAATATAATATTTTCCTCTTATTATTAAAACCATAATCCCAACCATTTGGAGAATTGTTGATCCCCTCGGGCGTAAAATACGTCAGGTTTCGAAGCCAAAAAGACTCTCAATATCATTTCAAAACTCTTTTATGATATATATATATATATATAAACAACCTACTTTCACTTTAAATAATACTGAAATGATCTGAAAAGATGATAATCAATTGAAACAAATTCAGGAGAGTAAGGAGAATGAAGTAAAAATTGCAGTCTCTTTCTGAGTAACCTGATTAACTTGTAGTCTTGTATTATCGTGTAAGAGCAACACCCTTTACAATTAACCACGGACGGGCTCTTCTTTTTGCAAATATTTGTACCGTGTTTCCTTTTATCACCCTATCTTTTTTTTATAAAGGCATAATATATCTCAGAAGACGTTACCCAATGTGTCTTTCTGAAGAAAGTAGCGATTGGTATGAGAAAGATTTGAATACTATTTCTGGTTGACTTACACTCTGGGCAATAGTGATTCAGAAAAACTTATTTTCAAAAGAGTTCCCTATTCTTACCATCTCTTCTTTATACAACAGACTAGAACTGGAACATCCGTCCTTCGTTTCTCATTTCTACAACGTCACAATTATTTAATCTTGCAATAAAGACATTTTCCAGAAAACTTTTATTTATCTTTTTACCTGGGGAGTTCACAGACGCTTTTTTCTTCACACTACTACTACTACTACTACTACTACTACTACTACTACTACTACTACTACTACTACTGCTACTGCCACTGCTGCTGTTGCTGCTGCTGCCGAGACCAATCTGAGTCATCCGTCTGTCTCTATCATTGTTTGTGACATTGTATAGAATGTCAAAACCACTTAATCTTACAATAAACTTTTCCTGCAAATTCTATTGTTTTGTTCGTCCATTTGTTGTTCCAGCTGGCAACGATCTAAATATGTCTAAACTGTCTGACACCTCACCCCAATAAAAAAGAGCACTCAGGGAGCGCAAACCTCCGCCAAGGCAACATCAACGTTCTCTCAACGATTAGCCGGAGATGATTTTTAAAATGAGAAACATCTGAAATAAGCTCAACTGCTCTCACAAACGAGAATACTGAAAATGAACTGGACTGACTCTCAAAAATTAAGTAAAAAAAAACAGGAAAAATAATCCAGAATCTTTGTCCCGTACCGGATCGATCCCAAAATCTAATCAGTTCGTGCCAGTCACAAGGCCAATCATCCCTGAAAGTTTCATCCGAATCCATTCAGCGGTTCTTGAGATATCTTGTCCACGGACAAACAAACAAACAAACAAACACAACTGAAAACAATACCTCCAACTTCCCTAAGGCAGAGGTAATAATAAAGAGTCATCATTAGTTTCTGTAATTGACCAAGCAAGCGCTGCAGAGGTTACATATATTTGCCCATATGTTTCCAAAAAGTATTTCCTTTCTTGCTTTGAAACTTTTCAAAAAGCCGAAATGGCTAGTTTAAATCCAGAGGAGAAAGTTGTTAACCTGACTGTCTACTAAACATCCATTCTACACCAGCTTATTGTGACAACAGCGCCTCTGTCGTGGGACGCTAGACCGACGATTCGGTCGAGTTGCTCGGGGTCTGGTTTGGTTTGGATCTCCAAACGGAGAAGAACTGGAACGAGAAAACGAGCAGGGTGGTCACTCTCGCCCGGCAATGGGCCGAGAGGAAGCTGTCCCTAATAGGTCGGGCGGGTGTGACGAACACGTACATCGCATCCGTCATCTACTACCGCCTGACCTTCATGCCTTGTCCCGACCCTAACATCACCAAACTAGAACGCATTCTCTTCCGCTTCTTGTGGAAAGGATGCGTTCCGATGGTCAGGCGATTCATTGCTGCCAACACCCGTTAAAAGGAGGGCTGGGCATGCCGTAGCTGATGATGCGCAGACACGCGCTGAGACTGCGACAACTCCGGTTCTCAAGCAACTATGCCGTCCCGGGTCGACCTTGAGCAACTTCAACACAACCAAAGCATTCCATAGGGGATTAGTGGAGAGGAGGTACGACGACGATCTCGGGGCGAACCTGGCCGTTGACAAGGAATACCTGACCCGCCTGTTCGAGACGACTTTCGAGCCGGGACCTATGGACAACTTACAAAGATCCATGGCCTGGCAGTGCTATCGAGAAGCGCTACCCTTTCGGGATAAGCTCTACAGGCATTGCTCGAGAAATACGGGGCCGACTTGCCTGAGATGCGGTCAGACCGACGAAACCGTTCTACACGCACTCGTACAGTATCCAACCATTTCCGACCTGTGGGCCTATGTCGAACGACTGCTATCGCGTGTGGGACGAGTCAGTTTATCAACCGAGTCTATCGTGAATATTGTAGCGTCTCCTTCCTTGAAACGTGAAGGAAGAGCCATTTTCATTGTACTTGTGCCTATGGCGAAAGAATGGATATGGTGGACGCGTCTGAAAGGTCTAGAGACAAACATTTTCCTCTCTGGTGAATCTCTCATCGATTTCTTCAAGTATCACTTGAAAAGGAAGGTGAGAGTAGAGAGGGAAGTTTTGCTTAGCGAATGTTTCAACAAAAGATGGGTGAATGTAGCAAGGATGGCAAGTGTGAATGACAGCCACCTTAAGCATAATCCTATGAATCTCCCCCAAAAAGAAGGGAAAAAAGAGAGTCACTTACTGTAATGAGTCTTTTTTTTTGCATGACATTATTGCCCGAGGTTACCGTGGTCTTTTCCGTAGGCGTTTCTTTCCACGGATAACCCTAATCTGTTTCCCCTTTTTACACTATGTCATTTGTGATACACGATCCCTATTGGTCGGCCTTTTTTTTTTCAATGATTCCTTTTGATCGAATTTCTACCACTCTTTTTTTTCTCCTTCTTCTCTTCCCAAAAAGAAAAGGTCTACTTTGTATTTTGTCCCCTCTGTGTTCAGCGCTGTGTGGCCAATAATGAAACATATCTGTGTCTCTCTGTGTCTCTCTGTGTCTCTCTGTGTCTCTCTCTGTCTCTGTCTCTCTCCCTCTCTATCTATCTATCTATCTATCTATCTATCTATCTATCTATCTATTTAGATATATATATATATATATATATATATATATATATATATATATATATATATATATATATATCTATATATATATATATATGATCTGCCTGCTTGTCTGTCCCGTTTAACCTTTTTCAATTTATTTCTGTCTCTCTCTTTCTCTCCTCTTTCCTTTCTCTTTCTCTCCATCTTTATTTCTCTCTCTCTCTCTCTCCACCTCTCTCTCTCTCCCTCTGTCTCTCTCTCTGTCTCAAACACTCAAATATTTTATATTTTCCTTATGATTTTCATCTAAATATACAAAAGTGCTCGACAAACATTTCTGATAAAAGTCTGTATAGAGAGTTCGATATTTTTCTAATACCAGCACACACACACACACACACACACACACACACACACACACACACACACACACACACACACACACACACACGCACAAAGTTTATTTATACATATCTCTGTACAGAGATATACTGACAGCTTCATACCGATTCGACCGCATAGGTCACGATTTGTCTCAGTCTGGACGTATAATACAATAAATATGGGTTGTCAATCCCAGTCGTAAAACACAGACAAAAGACAAACACAACAGAGAAATATATGCGCGCTTTACGTATTTACCCTTCAGGGGTGTTTTGTTAGGAATCAAAATGAGAAATAAGCGGATTGTGAGTGTATGAGTGTGCGTCGGCATAATTATATATATGTTTATATATATTATATATATATATATATATATATATATATATATATATATATATATATATATATATATATATATATATATATATATATGTGTATGATATTCATGCGTATATGTTCCGTTGATATATATACATATGTATATATATGTATATATATATATATATATATATATATATATAAATATATATATATATATATATGTATATATATATATATATATATATATATATATATATATATATATTCATATATATATATATATATATATATATATTCATATATATATATATATATATATTTATATATATATATATATATATATATATATATATATATATATATATATATTCATATATATATATTTATATATATATATTCATATACATATGCATATATATACATATATATATATATATATATATATAAATATGTATATATATGTATATATATATATATGCGTATATATATATGTATATACGTATGCACATATATATGCATATATGCATATATATACATATACATATGTTATGTATACGTGTGTATATGTATACGTGTGTATATGTATATATATGTATTATATATATTCATATATATATATATATATATATATATATATATATATATATATATATATATATATATATATATACAACTGTGTGTATATATTTATAAACACACACACATATGCATACATATATGTATTACCTGTGTCTATATGTGCATGTATAAGAATAAATAAATATATATACATATATATATGTATGTATATTATAGATACATATACACATACATACATTCATATATATATATATATATATATATATATATATATATATATATTATATATATATATATATATATAACGTATACAGTCACACACGCTCACACACATATATAACCCACTTTCTGTTATTGATTCTAGCTTTGTACGTACAATTTCTTTTCTCTACGTCACTATTTGATTTGCGTCACGGGAAAAAAGCTTTTAGACACGCGGGAAATAAATCTATTTTGGTTGCAAATCTGAAACAGTTACATGCTTCTGCATACCTATATAACAGCACTTAAAATTTGTGTTAGGTTCTTTTTTTTTTTGGCATTTATAGTTTATTCTTGGTGAAAGTTTAGTAAGTGACATTTTCTGGTATACGAATTTCACAGCAGAAAACAAATTAAGTGTTATTACTATATACATATGTATGCAGCCTATCTATCTATCTATCTATCTATCTATCTATCTATCTATCTATCTATCTATCTATCTATCTATCTATCTCTCTGTCTCTCTGTCTCTCTGTTTGTCTGTCTGTTTATCTATCTATCTATCTATCTATCTATCTATCTATCTATCTATCTATCTATCTATCTATCTATCTATATATCTATCTATCTATCTGTCTGCCTGTCTGTCTGTCTGTCTGTCTGTCTGTCTGTCTGTCTGTCTGTCTGTATGTTTGTCTGTCTGCTTTTCTGTCTGTCTGTCTGTCTGTCTATCTATCTATCTATCTATCTATCTATCTATCTATCTATCTATCTATCTATCTATCATCTTTTCAAGATATGTCAGTCTCTCTCTGTATGTATGTATGTATATATGTGTATATATATATATATATATATATATATATATATATATATATATATATATATATATATATATATATATATATATATATATATATATATATATATATACATATAAATATATAAGTATATACACACACTCAAATGTACATCTATGTATGGTTATAAAAACCTAAACAAGAACCAAACATATCCATATGTAAACACACGTACTGACGAATACATTCCTACGCTGGTGCATACATAATATTTGTGCTTACATATAGAAACTCAAATACACACACACGCACACGTACACACATATATATACATACAGGTATACATACACACGCACGCATACATTCGTACACATACACATATATGCATGTGTATATATAAGTTTATACATACATCTTCTGATAGACACATAGATTCTGGTATGATTCTGGTATGTCTAAAATAACGAATTATGGTAAAATGAAAGAATTACAAAATACATCCAGATTTACTTTTGCATCTCAATTCCTCTACGCCTACCTATCTACTGCTTATCATTGTAACTCCTACCACCACCACCACCACAATGTCTATTAATCCATTTATCCACTAAACCTTCCATCTATCTAGCCATCTATCCTTACCTGTGTAAGTCTGAGAGAAATCATCCATTTTCAGCCAAATATAGATAAATGATCACGAATATTTTTGTTAATTCACTGTCATGTCGTGTAAATATAGATGTATGCATGTACCCCACCACATATGTATATATATGTATATATATACATATATATGTATGTATATATATATATATATATATATATATGTATAAAAATATATATATTTATATATCTATAAATATAATATATATATATATATATATATATATATATATATATATATATATATATATATATATGTTGCACTTTTCCCTTTCTTACCGCAATCTATCACTATACTCCACGTTTGCTTGACATACTTTATTATCTGTTACTGTTCTTGATTCATGTTTCATTTTTCTTAGTTCTTGTTCGTCTGTAGTATCTCTATGCTTATGCTATCAGCAGCGTACGCTGCCCCCCGCCACCAATTTGAATGACATTATCGGGAGGCGTCGAAATTGTTATAATATTTGATTGGCATCTGATGAGAGGTTGAGCGTGTTCACGTTCATTGTATATTCTTTCGTTTTCCCGTAGAGTCCTTTGTCACTATTCTGTTACCATTTTCATTATTATTTATTTTAACCTCACGCGCACATAGTTTACCAACTGTCTCTGATTTCCTTATTGTGTAACCACTCTCTCTTCTTGTCTGTCTGTCTATCTATCTATCTATCTATCTATCTAAAATATGGAATATATAATATAAATAGTAAAATGAAATGAAGTATTGAATGTCTTATTGAATATATGAAATATTAATATTAAATATAGAGTATTAAATATATAAGGACTAGTATACTTTCCTGCCTCATGGCAATCATCAAGGTCCCATCTGACAGATGTACTGCCAGTCCCATCCGGCGGGATCTGACTACTGTCTCTCAGAGTTCGCTCGGGGACTTCATATCGGGATAGGGCTCGCGGAGGCGCCTTGCGGCTGCTGGTGTCCGATGCGTTCGGGTTCGGTGATTCGGCTCAGGGAGTTACGTTGTGCTGTTCCACAGGGGTTTCGTAGTACTCGGTGCCAGTCGCTTTTGGTTCGAGGTTTCGTCAGGATCGTGCAGCGACGATATACAGTCGCAATGTCCCACTATGTCGGTTGCCGGGTCGGATTTTCTCAGTTTCGCCGTTCGATTTGTAGTCGTTGCCGCTTTTTCCATCTTGCGGCTCTCGTTGGACACTCCTCTAGACCCTCGCTTGCTGCGCGTGTATCGAGCCCCCATTTCCCTGCAGCTCCATCGCAGTACATCTGTCAGACGGGAAAGAGGCAGGAAAGTACACTAGTCCTTATATATTTAATACTCAATATTTCATATATTCAATAAGACATTCAATACTTCATTTCATTTTACTATATATATTATATATTCCATATTCTATATCCCACATTAATTTTATAAGAATATAAATAAGACATAATAAACAGACAGAGTTGGAACTCTTTTAAATAATATATTCCTCTATACACGATCATATTTTTTAAATTTTTATGCACACACACACACACACACATATATATGTATGTATGTATGTATGTATGTATGTATGTATGTATGTATGTATGTATGTATGTATATATATATATATATATATATATATATATATATATATACACTGTTCCGTGAAGGTAAGATCAACAAAAAAGAAAAACGTATTCCATATGGTGGGAAATAAGTATTATTCAATGAGCAGAATAAATATCTTTATGAGCTACTAATAGTTTCATGCCGTAAAAACGTCTCAGACACGTCTTCCGCCTTCATATATACGTGGCCTGATTAATAAGCATTCTAGTTGTAACCTTATAATTATTGTTGTCAGCCGTAGCATATTTACCCATTATCCAATATGGCTTCCCTCTTTAAAATGACTGAATAACATTTCATTGCCGTTTTTGGTGTTATTTCTAACATGTCGAGCGGTCATAGTAGCGCACATGTTGGTTCGTTTCTTTTTATGTCTTCGTTGCTGGTGTTCATAAATATTAATTTCTAACGTGAACGCGAGGTTACCTATGTTTGGGGAGGAGTTAGATATATCAGCCACAGTATTTGGGAGTTACCTTATTTCATCGACCCACAGAACGACCCCGGCCGGTTAATGTTAATGAATAATAATTTCAAATTTTGGCACAAATTCAGTAAGTTCGGAGAAGGGGGTGAAATCGATAACATCGAACCCAGTGTTCAACTGGTACTTATTTTATCGACCCCGAAAGGATGAAAGGAGAAGTCGACCTCAGAGGAATTTGAACTCAGAACGTAAAGACGGACGAAATGCCGTTGAGCATTTCGCTGGGCGCGCTAACGATTCAGCCAGCTCACCGTCTTGAATATAAATGAATTCTGCAGATAATGGTATCTTCCTCCTTTTGTAGAGATTTACCTTCTGACTAACAGGAATCTTGCAGCCGACTTTTGATAGTCACAGTAACCATTTATTAAAAACACACGCCCACACGCGCTGAGCCTTATACACGTTTACATACACTAACATATATTCACATACATACTCACACGTACACTCATGCACACACACGAATACACACGCACTGTTGTTATTCAATAGACTGGATTCAGTGGAATGCGGTATATACGTAAACAAGTCTTATGTGTACGATGAAATGTTCTGATACCTTTAAATATAAACAGTAATATAGAAAAGATTGTGTATTTAATAACTGCCTAATGTGACTGAAACTAACAATATTTGTTTAAACGCACGATTGCCGATCACATCCATTGCCAACAGATACATAAGGATTATTTCTATTCTTTTCCTAAGAATAACTTTCTAAAGTATCTTGAAAGAAGCACAAATAATACTGTGAACGATGATAAAACGGAATCTCACACAGTCAAGCCTTTTCTCGCCTGAAGCCATATCAGATTCTTCCACGTCTTTTGCTTTATATTTTTCACAACTGATTTAATATAGAAAACGTATAAACGCAATTGTTAAGAAGAGAACAACACTTGAGGCCACCCTTAAGTGCTTCCTAAATCAAAATGAAAAATATGAGATGAAACACGCGCGCATACACGCACACGCTCACACATACGCGCATACACACACATTCACTCTCTCACTGACACACACACACATACACACCACATATACAACCAGTCTCCTATTCCATCAATCTGACACACATGCACACACAGACACGTACACACATATACACACACTATACGGTCACACGCACAAAACAAAATGAAAATCTAAGACGTTTGGTTACGTGACTTGAAGCCAAATGATTTAGCAGTGAGGAAAGTCAGAATAGCTTATGAATGTTTGGACGTTCTAGAAGAACTAGACCGAGTGTCTTTATCATCAGAACAGAGTGGCAAAGACAGTTACACACCTTATTGAATCTGAGACAACGCACTGCGAAAATAACCTTCATGTTAAGTATAATGAAGGAAAAATCTGCCTCGGAGTTATGGCTGTGTGGCTGAGGAACTCGCTATGCAACCACATGGTTTCAGGTTCAATGCCACTACTGGTAGTGGAGGTGGTAATGTGATTGACTATAAGCTGTGACTGGAAATTTATGGCCTTAAAAATTTAGCTTTTAGATTAGCATTGTAAACCCGTAGCCACGCTTGGTGGAGTTAAAAGGAGAAGAAGTGAAGTCATTGGGGAATCTTATACTGGATTGTGTTCAAATGTGGCGAAGTTGCGCTCTATTGACCTCTGTCTAAGGACGCTGGTGATCTGCACCTGGAAAATTGTAATTCAGATTGCAAGCTGGGGTGAGAGATTTTGTCAGTGAAGACCATCAGAAAGTTATGCAAGAGGTCACCACGCGCGCGCGCACACACATACACACACACACACACACACACACACACACACAAACACACAAACACACATACATGTGACCAAAAGTGATCAATTGGCAGAAACGTTAGGTCATCTGATCGAAAACATTGCGGTGTTTGAGCCTGCTCCGAATCTTTGTGCACTAAGTTCAAATCCAACCGTGGCCAACTTGCTTTTCTTTCATCCTTTAGCAATCGATAAAATAAAGCATCGATATCCAGTGTGGTGATTTGGTGTAACAGTGTGTAAGAACGTCGGACCAGATGCCTGGAGGTATTTATTCCGAACTCCTTGCGTTCTGTCATGGCTTATTTGCGTGGTTGACATATCCGGTCTAATTACTTCGTTATCCGCTCTAACTACTCTATCTGACACAATTGATACGAGCACTCGGGTCAGTTCTCCCGTTTGCAGCTACCTTCTTTCTTCCTCCCTTCTTTGAGTAAAGGAGACATTATCAAATGTTATGGAAACGATCTTCCTTCTTCACTGTAAAATAAAATAAACAAGAGTCAGTATAGGTGTGTGTGTGTGTGTGTGTGTGTGCGTGTGTGCGTGCGTGCGTCTATGAGTCTGTGTTACACCGCTTGACAACCGGTGTTGGTGTGTATAGTTCTCCCTAACATAACGGTTCGGCAAAAGATCCCGACAGAATAAGTACCAAATTTTAAAATAATAAGTACTGGATTCATTCAACTAAAAACTCTTCAAGGCGGTGCTGAAGCATGGCCGCAGCCAGAAGAGCGAAACTAGTAAAAGATACAAATACAAAACTGCGAAGACGGCGAAGTGGCACTGAAGTATTGGAAAGAAAACCTCACAATCTTTGTTCTTTCTCATTCACCCTTGTATCAAAGGTGCCAGACAGAGGAGTTAGGCCGGATAACGGATTAAGTCTTCCACGCCAGTAAGTCATGACAAAACGCAAGGAATTCGGAACAAATAACTACAGGCGTCTGTTCCGACGTTCTCAACAAACTGTTACACCAATCCGCCACACTTTATTCTTACTCCTACAACCGAGATCAACTTCATCTTTCATCCTTTACGGGTTGGTAAAATAGTACCAACTCAGGACGATAGATTGACGGAACTGTTAGAGGGACGGGCAATATGTTTTCTGGTATCTTTTCATTCTGTTTCTGCTTGACAACAACGTCTGCGGCGATACTAGTACCAAGGTATATCGGTCTCATTAAGCGAATTTTCCTTTGGTTTAAATATCAGTGACGTGAAGAGCGGAGACCTATATACATGAACCACAGATAGTCGTGAAGAACGGAGACCTATATACATGGGCCACAAATAGTCGTGAAGAGCAGAGACATATATACATGGGCCACAAATAGTCGTCCAAGTAAATGTTATTTCCTAGTCTGGCACATACAAACGCAGATATATGGTAAACAGCATATTTCTGAAATTTTTAGCCCACTTACCTGTATGCATATGTACAAAGTAGTTACAACAATATACTTGAAAACAATTCAAGACATGGTGGTTTACTTTGTAGGAAAAAAATGACAAAAAAGAAAAAAGCTGATTGCTTTATTGTCATCAACAACTTTTTGATATATATATCCCTGTGGTTTAGAAACGAAGTTTTTAAAGACTTATCTAATCTGCGCCTACTTTAGCATAATATATTTGACAAAATGTCATATTTCGGGATGAGAATTTTTTTTCTTGCCAAATAAACACATACACTATATATTCGTTCTCCACTCGTTTATTATTGTTCTTATCTTATGTCCATTGTCCGGAAATCTTTCGTCACACATCTACGACCTCCTCAGCGACCCTTCCATCCATGTGTTTCCTACTGTTCTGCTTAGTCCATTCCTGACAAAAATTTTCATTCAAATATAATAATGAATCACTTTTACTAAAAAGTTACGTCCTTTGTTCTATGTTCGAGAAATGCTACATTGTAAATATCGAAACAAGACAACGCGTCTGTAACACGCAATGCGAAGAATTTGACTGCTAGAAGGGTTATTATTTCCTGTTCCTAACGTTTTTCCCAATGAGTATATATTCTTTTCCAAGATTTATTTCCTTTCGGCACCATCTACGAAATTTGATGTGGTTAAAGCGTATCCAGGTGAATTTCTTTCAATATAATTCTCGATTTTATTTAAGAGCATTCGCCATTTTGAATCCGCATTCACAACGAACATTTAATGCATGGAAACGCTGCATATACATGGAGAAACTGCGCGATGACATTAAAGCGATCAGCATTTTCCCCACAAATGTAGGCCAACATGTCATGAATTGTTTCCACGGTTTTTAGATTAGCTTTTTCTGCTTTTGTCTTTTAAATCATTGAAGTAATTATATTGTCTTACAATAAGCTCAATAGATTTTTTCCCCATCAGAATTTATGATCTCTTTTGTATTTTTCAACGAAGTTTATTACAATGTTGACGCTACAATCATAGAAGATTTCTTCTGAAGCAAAAGAAAAGAAAATGAAGTTCATTTACAGGAAATCATTTCTGCAAATGCTCACGTAACAAGGAAACAAATGTTAAAAGATTCTGTATCGCAAAAGCCTGTTATTCTGAGATGGATTTAATGATATTTTGAACTCACAGCAGAAAATAGTTTTTCAAAGATATGCTATTAGTTTCTGGTCTTAGTAAAGTTTTCCCTTTCGCGAATTGTTGAAAAACTTAAATTTCATTTTGAAGCATTCACATGAATATTATTTATGCAAGAAATTACAATTCTGTTGTGTCTCGGGAGGGTCATTATGCCAATAATAAACACATGCACTGGTTCTTTTTCACTTTATTTGTCAATTTTCAAATTAAAGTTTAGTAACTATTTGAAAATGTTCTATGCCAAAATTTAGCAATTGGATAATTATTTTAATTTTCTTCAATTTTAAGATAAATCAGAAGTGTAATTTATAATTTTGCATTTTGTTCTTCGAGGAAGTCAAATGCCCTGAAAACCATGACATCTTATTGGAAATGTGAAATGATAATGTTTTCTATAACATGACTTTGCTTTTATCATCGAATTTCTTCTTTCAAAATGGCGACCAACAGAAAACTGTGCAGTGTGCCTTAAGCAAAGTTTTTACTTCTTTTAATATTGGAAGTGAATTCTATGCTATATCTTCAAGATATATGTCATAGTGCTGCATTAGATAAGGAGCAATATGTATGGATAAACTACATTGTTCCAAGTTCGGTCCCATTGTGTGGTGCATGGGCAACTATCTTTTGCTAAACTTCGATTTACTGTTGTTATCCGTAGATTTACTGTTGTTATCCGTAGATTTATTGCAGGAACTTCGTAGTGGCGGTTGGGGTAACAGTATCAATAAAATAGGGGATGGAATGTGTAATAGACTTTATTGGGTACAACAAATGTTTCAACCCGTTCTGGGTCTCTTCAGGTACATCAATAAAAAGTCTCACTAGAGATTTCTTGACTCGGTTTACGTACTGTTATATGTCCATCAAATTCGAGAATGAGTAAAATCAGAGAAAAATTATTGAAACGCAAAAAATTCAAATATGAACGTGGAAAGAATGCATTCTAGTTTAGAGAAAATGGCGTAATGAGTTTTCGCTGTTGTAACTGTTAAGAGAAAGAAAAGGAAGTAGTAGTTGAAAGAAAGATAATACTTAGACGAAATTTTTTTCTGTTCGTGCTTAGACGCATATAAACACACACACACACACACACACACACACACACACACACACACACACACACACACACACACACACACACCACACACAGACAAAAACACACACACATATATATATACGCACATATACATACACGCTCACGCATGCACATTTAAGTATATGGGTATAGACATAACTAGATACACGCGCATACGCACACGTATGAACAAATATACACATATATATGTATAGGAACTCATATACGCAGGTACACACGTATATATATATATATATATATATATATATATATATATATATATATATATATATATATATATATATATATGTATATGCGAGTAAAAATAAATACAAAAAAGGTGGGGTTTTTTGTATGATTGTGTATAGAGGAATATATTATTTTGTTTAAAAGAGTTCCAACACTGTCTGTTTTTTATGTTTTATTTATATTCCTGCAGAACTAATGTGGGGTATAGAATATGGAATATACAATATATAATATGATATACAATATACAATATAAAATAAAATTTAAAAAAAATGGATGGCACCATGAAAGAAAGTATTGAATGTAGATGAAATATTGAGTGTTCAGTATAAAGGATCAAATATATAAATATATAAATATAAATATATAAAGGCGACTCGAGTTTCAGGGCTATTTCCCTTCGTCATGGCCGGTATGACAGACTTTAACAGACAAAGTCTGTCATACCGGCCATGACGAAGGGAAATAGCCCTGAAACTCGAGTCGCCTTTATATATTTATATTTATATATTTATATATTTGATCCTTTATACTGAACACTCAATATTTCATCTACATTCAATACTTTCTTTCATGGTGCCATCCATTTTTATTTTATTTTATTTTATATTGTATATTGTATATTATATTATATATTGTATATTCCATATTCTATACCCCACATTAGTTCTGCAGGAATATAAATAAAACATAAAAAACAGACAGTGTTGGAACTCTTTTAAACAAAATAATATATATATATATATATATATATATATATATATATATATATATATATGTATATGTATACACACAAAAATATACGTATATAGTATAGATAAATATGTGCATGTGTTTGTACGTAAAGCAAGATACAGACGTCCCTGCAAAGCTTGACACAAACGTGTGTTAATACACTCGCATATACACTTAAGTAAATATATATACATATATATATACATATACATACACACACACACACACACACACACACACACACACACACACACACACACACATATATAAATATATATATATGTATGTATGCATATACACACATAAAAACACGCCTGCATACACGTATACACATATTCAAACTAATATATACATACACCTACAAAAACGCAAATGCACACACGAATATGTAGACAGGTTTATGTATACGCACACAAACATACACACACACACACATATATATACTCACATACAGACATACGCGTACACATATATGCATACATACACATACATATATACATATACATATATGGATCTAGATTGCAAGATCATATGTCAAATACAAGTTATTGGAATATGTCTGTGTTCCTCTTTGTGTCTGTATTTGCCCACCTCCCACCGCTTGACAACTGGTGTTGGTGTGTTTGCGTCCCTGTAACTTAGCGTTTCTGTAAAAGAGACCGCTAAAATAAATATCAGGCTTAAACAATTCTACAAAGCGGTGCCCCAGCATGGCCCCGATCCAATGAGTGGATGAAGTAAAATATAAATGATTACAGAAGCACTTCTGAAATAAACATCACCATTTTTAATAATCTGTCTTTAAATCCTTGAAATCTTTGGTCACATTTCTTAATTGATTCTGCATTGAAAGACTCAAATTTTAAAATTCCTCTAAAATGTGTCGACGAGTTTTCAGTGGTTGTTTTCCTCCATTTAAAATACAAGAAAGGCATTTTACCAAAATGTATAATATTTTGATTTCTGAATTTCCGGCATAATTTCTGTATGAGTGAATGCTGCTATTTGTTGTATTTATTGATTCTAAAAGCTCAAAAGCATACTATTTACTACATCAGCCCGTTGGCAAAGGTACATATTCAGCCATATTGTCATGACTATATTGCTCCGAGTTCATTGAAACGTGTTCTTGTATTACAAGTAACATATTGTCTATAAGAGTTTTTACTTCATTTGTCTTTGAAGCCTTTTCAATATCTTCACTTATGTTCTCTCTTTATATAAAATTTCCTGAAAAAGTACTTTTAATGGTTGAATAATTCTGCTTCTAACAATTTCTCCGGCAGAAATATGCTACTTCTGTGATAAATGCCTTTTGAAATAATCTAATTCCACACCTTACCATTTATTAGTAAGCAAGAAACTTCTACGTCACTATAAATTTTACAGACTAAACCTTGGCTTCTATTGTATTGGAAGATTTCTAACAATTGGATTAGTGTACAATTCTTAGATTTTAGTCTACTTTAACTTGTAAGTTATTCTAATCTTTAAGTCGAAAGCACAGCAATTCTGATGTTATGCTGTTAGTTTTGTTTGGGTCTGGCCCCATTATGGGTCAGTTGATTCATTATTACGCCTATTTCTATAGTTTCTATGTTGGAAAGCAGAAAAAGATATATTATGTATATCATTTTTATTAACCATTTCGAAATTCTGTTGAAAATAGTTAGAGAAGATAAAGTTTATTTCGATAAAATTTGAATAACTTCAGCAAGTTACCAAGTTTGTGTGGAAAGTTAACATAATTCCCGCCAAATTTATTTGCAGTTATTATTCAGAAGGAAAAACAGAATGCTTTACATTACACACCCTGAGTTCAAATCCAGCATAAGTACACATTGCTTTTGATCCTTATAGGTGTAGATAAATTAAGTACCAGTGAAACATTAGGGTCAATGTAATCGACTATCCGCTTCACCCAAATTTCAGGCCTTGTGCCTGTAGTAGAAATTACTCTTCTTCTTCTTCTTCTTCTTCTTCTTCTTCTTCTTCTTCTTCTTCTTCTTCTTCTTCTTCTTCTTCTTCTTCTTCTTACTATTATAATAATAATAATAATAATAATAATAATAATAATAATAATAATAATTATTATTATTATTATTATTATTATTATTATTATTATTCAGTAGTTTTATTTTTATAACGTGCTTTCACTTCACTACCGAGCGCAGCTCTGTGCGCCTTGGGTATGTGCTGTGGTTTGCTGTGGTGCTCTTATGTTTACTGTATTGAAAGTGTTTATTATTATTATTATTATTATTATTATTATTATTATTATTATTATTATTATTATTATCATTATTTGACTCTCGTATTGTGAAAACGTAGCTTTTCTTCTCTCTTCCAAATGTCTTCTGTAGTACTTGCGAAAAAGAAGCCTGCCCTCAATATTCAGGTATATATAAAAAAGAAATATTTTACAAACTTGCAAAATCTGCTTATATGTAATTCACATCCAAAATAGCAACCGAACATAAACATGTAAAAAAACTGAAGAGATATGTCTGTCTGCCTACCTGCCTGCCGTCTGTCTGTCTGTCTGGCTGTCTGTATGTGTGTATGTGAGTCTGTTTTTCTGTCTATCTGTCTCTCTGCATGTCTGTCTGTCTGTCTGTCTGTCTGTATGTATGTATGTATGTATGTATGTATGAATCTATCTATCTTTCTAGCTAGCTAGCTATCTCGTTTGTTTATACCAGTCTAACTGCCATCAAATACATACGATATTAAATGTGTATGATATCAGATATAATATCAAAAACTTGTTGCTTTATCGTATTTTGTCAAATATGTACATTGAAAATGATTTTAGTATTTGTAAGGATATTCAGAGAGTCTTTCTTATTCGTATTTTCGTCGTTGTGTAATAAGTTAATGGCAGTTGGAAATGAGAAGGAAATGAATACGTGAATATATTTGAACGTGTAGACAGGAAATAGATTGAAAGGCAATTGCAGTGAATGAGATATGTAGGGAGTAAAGGATTCAAAACGAGGCAGCTGTTTTGAGAATCCGCATTGGAAATATTTAACAAGGACTGGAATTGTAAAGCTTCATTATTTTTCCAGACTGATCAATGAGGTAGTTTTGAATTACACACACACACACACACACACACACACACACACACACACACACACACACACACACACACACACACACACACACACACACACACACACACACACATGTATAACTATGTTTGTATGTATTAGATTTAAGTCTATTGAAATAATGGTTATCACTATATTTCGCTACTCCTCAGCAATTTATTTTATTTTTCAAATATTCCGCGTCTTTTTTTCGATAATTCCAGGTATTTATTTTCTCTGAAATTCCATTTACACACTGAATTAGGCAATTTGTTTCGTGTTGATTACACGGATATACTTCAATAATCTAGGGATTACAATGGAAAAATTATTCACTAATTAGAATAATAATTACAAACGAAAGAAATTACGTAAACGAAACAAATAAATTTACATTACACGACGAGCAACCGATAAGAATTTTACCATGAACTTAAAAGATTAAAAAGATAATATTTAAAGGTGCAAAATGCAAACGTTTAATATAATATCAGTAATTTATAAAATACCTACAATAGTTCTTGTCGAAAACGACGGGGTTCATATATAAATCTCTGAACGAGGTTTAAATAGTAGCTGCACGACAACGTGAAGTATATCTGTCACTTAAATGTGGCTAACCTCTAAGGGTGGATGCTACTGTAGCTTGTAGCCCCAGGAGAATACCTCCTCCAGCTGGCTATTGACACTTTCTGTACCCTATCAGTATTTGCAAAGGGAAGCCATCCTTCCCATCGTCGACCTCGTTGAGAGATTTAGAAATAATAATATTTCTATTTATTAGATCAGTGACTGCGTGCCACTTTGAAAACTATATATTCGAACAGGAATTTAGCATCGCCATCTCTAACCATGCAGTTATTCTCTGCTGACGAAGTGATATAACCAATAACCACGGTACGCAGATATTACTTTATGCTGAGTACTGTTACTGAATGTCTCTCGTCGAGAGATTTAGAAATAATACTATTTCTATTTATATATACTTTCTGTTGTGGTTTAACAATGCTACCAATAATTTCAGGAGAAAAATTTCGCAAGCTTTTGAAGTTTCACTTAGTTATATTGGTAATCCGTTTCCATGTTGGATTGTGTGTCCAATATAGTTTAATTCCACCATATTATTTCTAACGTAGCGCCATAACCATACACTTGTGGCGATAGTTTAATCTTTTATATGGACTGTAGATCTTGACAAGTTCCTTTTTATTTT